>NC_133325.1:80090276-80390276 GCF_042186555.1 Aquarana catesbeiana | reverse complement strand
CCCAGGAAACTCGGGATGGAAGACAAGAGTACTGACATACAGGTAAAGAACATTTCTTTAGGGTTAGGGTTCTGAACAATACGACAGCAAATTATGAGATAACATCAGTAATGCTTAGTTCATAATTGTATCTCAGGCCAAAACCTTTTTTGTTTTTAATTGGAAAGGGGAGATTCAGTATTAGTACCTCTGTCAGGTATTTTTATGACTGTCTTTCACTGCTGTGGAGATTCACTCTCTTTGTTTTTCTTGATGCCCACTGTCACCAGTAAGGAAAGTGGTGGGAAATTAAAAATATTATAGATATCATCTGAACAGGAACGGAGGAAAAATCTTCTAATAGGGTTAGCTGTTCTGATGAGATATGTCTAGAAAATAAAGTTCCCTTCCCTTAAAGCTTTCGTTTATTTTGTATTTTTTTAAAAATTAGCACAAGGAACGGTACTTACACTTAAATGTGAAGTGTCCCTTATGCTGGTGGCTGCGTTTAAATCTTCATTACCCCGGCAACAGAAATCTTACGTGCTGCGTGGCTCAATATGAGCAGTTGGACCCATCATAGGCACTTGTCAAGAGTGCTGATTATGTTAGCTCTTTCTGCTCCCCTCCTCCATTCAAAGAAGCTATGCTATAGCTTCCAGCAATATGAAAGGTGCTCTATGAATGGAGGATGTGTGGATGAATAAAAGGTATATATAGGACCATATAAATCCTACAAATATACATATATATAGTCCAAATAGGACAATGGGTGGTTCTAAGGCAATGTCCCTTCACAAAGAATTTGAAATAATAGAACAAATTGATTTCTTTACTCAGAATAGTGAATTACACACCGGACATGACCGTTGCCGAGGTGGATGCAGCTATCCAGAGAGCCTTTCAGGTTTGGACAAATGTGACCCCCTTGACCTTTACTCGAATTTACAACAGTGTTGCTGATATTGAGATCTCATTTGCAGCACAAGGTATGTTCATACGTCAATGTCATGCCATATCAGACTGAACCTTTATAACACACAGAGAGATGCATTTTATATTTTGTTTTTTTCTTTATGGCGCACAATGACTACTATCCATTTGATGGTGAGCATGGAACTCTGGCACATGCTTTTGCCCCAGGTACTGGAATCGGAGGAGATGCTCATTTTGATGAAGATGAAACATGGACTAGTCGATCTAAAGGTGAGGTTTTTTTTCGGTGCTCAGTAATTTACAAAATATTTATAATTACTACAATATTAAACTTATATAATGAAAAAACTATTTTCTTGAGTTAGGAGTATGATAACTTAAGCTGTTGCATGGTGCCCACTACTTAGATATGTTACAGCTATAATACATTCATTAAGAGTGCCCATTCTAATTTGTTTATTTCATTTAAGGTTATAACTTGTTCCTTGTGGCTGCTCATGAATTTGGCCATGCCTTGGGTCTCTCACACTCTAACGATCCAAGTGCTCTCATGTACCCAACCTACCACTTCACTGAGCCCAGTGAATTCCACCTGCCTGATGATGAAATTAGAGGAATTCAGTCACTCTATGGTAAGAGACAGAACATCACTACAAGACTCTATTAGGAAGTGAATGGGTGACTCTACAATTTATAGAAAAGGTTGCTGGGGCATAACATTTACCCTTGGTACTTTATTACAGGAGCCAGAGAAGTTCCAGTAGCTACACAACCACCAAGCACTCGTTCTTCCTGCAAACCAATCACTTTTGATGCTGTGACAACTCTGCGGGGAGAGATGTTATTCTTCACCAACAAGTAAGCTTTAACCTTAAATTCATTTTTAAATGTTTTTTTTTTTTTTTACTTTAATGAGAATTTTATTTTGTTTTACGTTTTTTTTTACTATACTGTATATGAGAGTGCGATGAGCCTAAAGTACACCTGGCTGCCACTACTGATTTATTTCTAAAAATGTTAACTGCCTGGCTGTAATGTTAAACCACTGACTGCAATATTTTGTACACCCCTGTCCTTTATCTGCCTATGAGTTCCAGATCAGTGACTCACAGTATCGAAGCCAGAGGGCCAGTATGGTAGCCAATCAACTTGCTTTTTCAGGTGGAGATTTCAGTAATGTCGGTCTTCTTAACTCTCTTAGAAGATACTTCCTTTAATATGACCAGTCTGTGTTGGTCTGAGAACAGCACATTTATGTTTATTGCTTGTAAATAGTCATATATTTAAATGGATGCAGCCATATTTGCTTATTATGTGCTCCCTGCTTACTAGTAACATACTGTGACTGTTCTATGCTGCTTCTCTGTCTCACTGTGAGCCTATGGGTTGAGTATGACCTGATTGAAAGTTAACTCTTTATAAGGATAAGTAAATTTATCTAATCAGTGTGGGAAGGATGGATGGAAGGCGCAAGATCAGACACTGGCATCAAATCCTACAGTTTATTCATAAATAATAAAATACATACATGAAAGAAAACATAATAATAAAAACATACTACGTTTTATAAGAAGGGGTTACAATATATATATATATATATATATATATATATATATATATATTAGTATATATATATAGTATATATATATATATATATATATATATATATATATATATATATATATATATATATATATATACACGCTTGTAGTGTTACAAGTGGACCATGCCCAAACAGGGGCAAATACTAAAAAGTTGGCTGATGCGTTTCGAGGATAACCTCTTCATCAGAGCTTTGAAGGGTGAAAACCAGTCTGTATAGACATATGGACCAATGCATTTGCGCAAAGGGAGGAGTGGTTAGTGGGGAGACTTATCAAATGTAGAATAGTTAATTCTCTGTACCTGTGTACATATGCCTAGACGTGCATTCTTTCTGTGAAATGGGGATTGTCATAGTAGTGAACAGATCAGTGAAAAGTATGACAAAGTAAATGGACTATACATGCAGGGGATTGCGTGTGTGGAGGGTCCTCAGAGGAGCTGAATGATCTAGGAAAGGGTGACATACAGATGGATGCAGGTGGAAAAACAACTGAGTAGCACCTACCTATAGCAGCAAAAGTGTGAGTGCAGGGTTGTCCTTCTTACAGGGATGGGACTGTCCGGTGGACCTACAGAGGAAGAGGATCAGAAAGAAAGCAGGGATGGAGCAGGTAGGATATAATTTGGAGGGGGCTCCCAGGAAGGCTGAGATGGGTGTTGAGAATAACTGCATAGGATGAGAAGATGAGGGGAGCTACGGGCATGTGGGGGAAGACTGGATGACAGACCTGTGACAGGAGCTGATGAGGAAGCTGCAGCCTGCGGACGTCCTTCGGAGGCCAGAAATTCAATATCGTGGGGGATAAGAGGTGTCTCTAAATGTGCCCAGTCATGTACTTGTAAGATGCCTTGTCCGTCGCCGTCCATGAAGAACATGGATAATGTAAAGGGGGAGAAAGATGTGCTTCTTTAAAAGCTGACAGGGGGCAGGACCAAGGGCGGGCTTGTAGTATCTACATCTAGATTGCACCATGTACTTCCAGGTCTTCGTTCATTCCGACCGGAGACATGGATCCAAGTGTAAAAATCCAAAAAGATTCTTGCCTACAGGGTCTCCAAAATCTCCTCCCCGTGTCTTCATCTTTTTGGATGGCTTCGATGCCAAACACCTTGAGGCCTGTTGGATTACCGTCGTGGCATTCCTTAAAATGTCTGGGCACTGAAAAATTGTGGCATTTCTTGTTTTTTGTGGACTGGTCGTATGAGTTGCTGTTGATAATATTGCATTTATGCTCACTAAATCTTGTCCTTAGTGGACGTATTGTACGCCCAACATACAATAGGCCACATGGGCAGACTAGCCCATAGACCAAATAGGAAGTGCCACAATTGATGAACTGGCTGATTTTATGGGTATGACCGTCAGATCCTAAAACCTCCTTTTTACGATGTGACGTGAAATCGCATGTTCCACAGTTTCTAACACCACATCTGAAATTTACTCTCTGGTCAAACAGGGATGTCCAGGGGCTGATGGTGGACTTTGTTTGGTTCGGGTTTTTTTCTACTACTCTACTAGGTGCTATCAGGCTCCTAAGAGCTTTTGATCTTCAAAATACGATTTCAGGTGTAGATGGTAAGACAGAATTGAGGATAGGATCTTGTTTGAGCGGGGAAGCAATTTCTGCTTCTCAGATAAGTTCCCACTGACACCCAGTGGCGGCTGGTGCTCCAGCTTGGAGGAGACGTCAAACAAACGACTTGACCACCCCATCGGCGCCGATGCAGAGCACTGAGAGATTGCTCTGGGTGACCATCTCCCAAGTCCCAGATCTTCCTGTACATCCCCCCCCTACCCAGCCAATATGATTGCTTCTACTCTTGGCTAATCACGCTCTTCCCACTTCCTGATTGGAGAAGCAGGAAGATAATAACAACTGGGTGGGCTCAGGGTGCAGTGCTCTGCTCCCCGAGTCCACCCTTTTTTGAAGCTAATTAGAGCCCCAGCCTCTCATCATGTGCTTCAAAATAAAAACACCCATTGGAATCCATGCATCCGTTGCCCTGCATGTAGATTAGGGGCCGGGCGCATGGATTAGGGGGGTGGCGCCCTGTATTGGGCGGCCGCCACTGCTGATACTGTTGATCTTTTTAGCTATTTGTAAGGGGGTAATTCTTGCCAATGACCACACATATAAGGAGAATTCTTCTAACTAACCATCACAATAATGTATTATGAGTTGTAGATATAGTAATTTTTAGCAGGGGTTTCCTGGGACTGGAAGGTTGTTTCAAAGGTTCCTCTGTGTTGAGAAGGTTGAGATACTCCCTAGTATCCCTCATGTCGTGTACACACGGGTGGACTTTTTGAACGGACTTCATCGGACCTGCAGCGGACTTTTTCAGTCAAAAATCAGACGGACTTTAGATTTGGAAGATGTTTCAAATCTTTCCGACAGACTCGAGTCCGGTCGAAAAATCCGCTCGTTTGTCCAACGGATGAAAATCGACGCTAGGGCAGCTATTGGCTACTGGCTATCAACTTCCTTATTTTAGTCCGGTCGTACGTTATCACGTACGAATCCGTCGGACTTTGGTGTGATCGTGTGTAGGCAAGTCCGTTCATTCGAAAGTCCGTCGGAAGTCCGACAAAAGTCTGTCGAAAGTCGGAAAGACCGTCGGACCTTTGATGCCGAAAAGTCCGCCCGTGTGTACACGCTATTAGACGAAAAAGTGCAATGGACAGCGCACATATTTCATAAATTCAAAGATGAATTAAAAGGGCTGGAAAGAAATTGATTTTTAAAGAAATAACAATATCGTTAGTTTGAAAAGATGGAACAATTGAAGGCTACATTCTAATGACCTTTGTAAACATGTTACAAAAAATAGTGAAGAATTAAGATAAATGTAGAAGGATTATGTTGCTGCAGTAGTCTCCTGTGACTTAAATTGATATTTTAACCCCTCTGTATTTTCTAGAACTTTTTGACGCCAGATTTCCCAGAATTCAAAGACTGAGCATCATTTAATCAAGACATTTTGGCCTACCCTTCCAAATCATATTCAAGCTGCTTATGAGTACAAACAAAAGGACCAACTTCTTATTTGTAAAGGTGTGTACATCCTATTTGTCTGTGGAATTTTGTGGAGATAGTATACTCTATCCTACTATTAGTAGATAATGCCTTTTTTGTGCCCCTGTTGGGTTCAGTGTATGCCAAAGCACATTCTGGAATTTATTACTTTTTTTTTTTTATTACGTTTTTTGTTTTTTGATAATAAAAGGGTTATGTTAGGTTTTAATCAACCCAATATTATTATTTTTTTAAATTTAGGTGCTAATTATTGGGTTATCAATTGTTATCAAGTCACAAAGGATTCACCCAAAAGCATATATGACTTGGACTTTCCCAGAACTGTTAGAAGAGTTGATGCTGCAGTCCATGATGAAAACACAGAAAAGACCTACTTCTTTGTAGATGACAAATTCTGGAGGTAAGACCAGAGTTTATGTATCTAAAATTATTGAGGCATTTTAATTGGTGCTGCTTGGTATAGATCAAATAACATGATATAAAATTTAAAGTTAACATGTGCCCAGATCTTTATAAACCCTAAAATAATTACATATTCCGAACAAGCAGTAAAAGCACAGCAGGAACTCATTCACCTCTGCATGTATAAGCATTGTTAAGAAATTAATTTTCATATTTGAGGATCTTTAATAAAGAATACTTTCACAAAAATTCACAAAAAATGTTGAAGAATGGTTTACTGTAACTTTGCTCTTATTTTCTGGCAGTTTTGATGAAAAAAAAGCAGAAGATGGATTCTGTAACACCTCAGAAAATAATTGATGGCTTCCCTGGTGTTGGAACTAAGGTTCAAGCTGCTTTCCAAAAGGATAGTAAGTAAATAAAGTAAAACTGTGTATTTTATTTAGGGACCCATTACAAGTCACAGCAATGAAATTAAGCTATTTTCCTAAACAAATATAAACATATATTCCTAAACCTATTTTCTTAAGCAGGAAGACAAGATGATAAAGACAAGTATTATATTAAAGTTTTAAAGGGATATTTACGTTAAAGTAGCTTAAAGTAAAAAACTCAGGGAGGAATTCAAAAAGATTTGTGGCATGATGTATAATTATTTCCTTTTGAGAAGAATGATGGGTTTTGTCTTCTAGGTGTACCTTAAAACAAATTCATACTAGCAACAGGTTCTATTTAAAGTTTATTTAAGCTCAAGAAAAAAAAAAGATAATAAATTACAAATTACCAGCCCTTAGATATGGTGGCTGGATGACATTTCTTTTATCAGGCATGTTTTCCTTTATTTTCACCTTGTTATCTTGCCAGTAACTCACTTCCTGTGCTGACAACTCACTGTAGAGTATTTATATTGGAACCGTGTTGTCACTCTAGAACAGGAAGTGTGTTAGGACTGCAAAATCTTCCTGTTCTCCATACTATGGGGGGGCTGTTCTGTAGTTCACGAAGGTATTTTGTGCATAAGTGACTGCTTCAGGTAAAGCTACAGAGTCCACAGGAATTTACAAGCTAACTGGATTTCTGTCAGAATCAACATGATTTTTTCAAAAGTGAACAAATAGAGGAACAAATAGGTTCATTGACAGGTTTTACACATACACTGATCAGCCACATTATGACCACTGACAGGTAAAGGGAACATCTAGTTACAATTGCATCTGGAAATTGGTGCGCTATATTAGGCAGAAAGTGAACATATTGTCCATGAAGTTGATGTGGTGAAAGCTGAAAAAATGGGCATCTCAGTTTGTTGTGTATGGGGCTGTGAAGCCCATAGTGACCCGCGTCCACAGCCAAAAGCTTCTACAATGGTCACATTTACATCAGAACTGGACTACAGAGCAATGGAAGAAGGTGGCCTGGTCTGATAGATCACGTTTTCTTTTACATCATGTGAATAGTGGGGTGCGTGTGCGTCACTTACCTGGGGAAGAGATGGCACCAGGATGCAGTATAAGAAGGCAAGTTGGCAGAGGCAGTGTGATGCTTTAGGCAATGTTCTGCTGGGAAACCTTGGGTCCTGCCATTCATGTGAATGTTACTTTGGTGTCAATGCCTCAATGGGTCAGGGCTGTTTTAACAAAAGGGGGTCATACTCAATATTAGGTGCATGGTCATAGTGTTATGGCTGATCTGACCTTTGCTCCATTTAACTGTCAGTAATGAAAAAGCCTACCCTCTACTTTTGGTTAAATGGCCATAGATGAGTCTTTTTTTATTTTTGTTCAACCATCAGGTCGAACAAAAAAAAAAAGACCCGATTCCCCCATCTACACATTCGAGGTGGATGGGGGAATCCTCCCACTGTGTCATTGTATTCTGACAGCAGGGAGACTTCCATGCTGTCACAATACAGTAATCAACGTTCCAGGCTTTAGTCTGCAGCACTGATCAAGAGGAAATTTTCCAGCAGGGCGGTTGTACAGAGGTTGATTGGTAGATCGACAGTGCCAATACAATACATGAAATTCCGCAGCTCCTTGCTGACCCAGCCAAATTCTAGTCTATCTATGGGCAGCTTTAGTGTTCGAGCATGCTACTCTCATCCACTTCCTCTCTTGAGTTAACACTAGTGCATGTTGATTAGTTTAGTGCAGTCACATGAGGCAGGCAGAGCGTCCTTAAACTTGTGTAAACGTCAAACTGAGACTGATATGAGCAAACAATATGAAATTGATTTTAAAAGAGGACAAAAACACAAATAAAAAAATACATGTTCTTCTTTTTAGGACTTCTTTATTTCTTTGTTGGTTACCATCAGTATGAATTCAGCACTGCTAAAAAGACAGTCACCCGTTTACTGAAGAGCAACAGCTGGCTGAAGTGTGGAAATGCGAACATCAGCCCAAAGAAAGCTCTGATAAAATAAATAATGTGTACAAGCCTTTTTTATATTTACATTTACATGTTTAAATGATATATTATGATATTTTTTGTATTTATTATTTGTTTTTCAAATAAATTTTATTTAATATCAGTACAACTTTTTATTCTTTATTATAAAACCTGGGGTAAAACATTTCATAAATTAACACAATTTTCATTTAAATTGACTATACTACAAAACTCCAGTTCAATTTAAAAGAAATACAACAAGCGTACATGAAGAAATATAGATTTTTTTTTTTTGCGCTTGAGGTGTGCTGCAAATTCAAGTCAGAAGTTTTTAATTCACTCTTTATTGATTTGATCTGTGCAGTGTGGGTGACCATTAGAGGGTTGTGTGTAACCTGCTTTCCTGACGCCAACATGGCAGCACACATATGGTAGTAGCCCCACCCATTTCTGCCCACAGGATCAGTGCAAAGCTAGAAAATGTTCACACCCATACAACAGCCCATTTCTATTTTGTTTTGGAGGACCTTGGCTTCTCACTCTTTTATTAGGAACCTCATAAAGGGGCCCCCATGTAGCTCCTCCTTGTGGCTCCATGGGATCTGAAATAGTTCTTTTGTAGCCTTTGCTTTGGTGAGGCATATGTCTGGACTGATGGTCTTATGAGGCAAGGAACCCTTCATGGTTGTGCATAAGACACTATTCTTTTCAAGGTGATGTTGAAACACAGTTCTTCCTGTCTGTGTTAATTTCTATCTGTTAACCCAACCAGGACATCCTTATGCGGTCACTTGGTCCACTTCCAATTCACCCAAAAGAAGTTTCTTATAATTAACTGGATGTGGTTGGAACTGTAGATTCTGTCTCTTAACCTCCACTTCCTTTACAGACAGGTTATTTGTTCTTTGTTTTCCAAGATGGACCTTGTAATGCTCCAGTTTCTAGTTCCACCGTCTTGAGGTAACTCGGCAGACTATCATCCAACCTCATGGTCCAGGGTTCAGGTTCCATCTTTTCCTGACAAGATGCAGTCTACTAAATCTGCTATTTGTGTTTTGTGAGCTTTTTGGGTTCAGACTGTCTCTCACATATTCAAGGTTGCCACCTGGACTTCTAGCCTGAATAAGTTCTACCAGGTGGACATTCGGCCTCATCTTAAGCCAGCTTTGGGTGTAAGCAAGCTTACAGCAAGCTGTAGCTGTTGTGTCTCAGGCCTGTTGGTGGTTGTTGTTTGCATAACCCACAGTGGTTCTACTTTTGGACATGCTTAGCTTAAATACTACTCCAATGTATCCAGATCGAGAATAACACACTTGCAAACAACAGAGTTATTTAGGTAGTCAGAACAGCTATACCTAGCTCCTTAAATGCCAACAAGGGTGGAAGGCATTAGTGCACACCTCATGTTTCCCAAAATGTATTCAAAGAGCCTACTATACAGCAGGGCTGGTGCCACTGCAAGTGATTTCTGCATATTGGACCAGAAGCATCTCAACTACATGAGCACAAAAATGATAGGAAGGACAGCCAAACTGGTCCTCTTATATCACATTCCTCCAACACTACTAATGGCCTCAGCAGCCCTCACTACAGCTGATTTTGGTGGGAAGGCTGGAGCTTTAGTTTCTTTTAAAATGGGATTTGCTTAAGCTTCTCACCTTGGTAGCTAGCTAGTTTACTTCTTGTGTGTCGCCATGTTGGCATCAGGTAAAAAGAAAATTGTAATGTACTTACTGTACTTTGTAATTTTCCTTTGCTGATGCCAATCCATGGCAACATACTAAACCAACCCAGTTGACTCCTAGAGTTTTACAAGGAATAGGCTGTTGTGTGGCTTGGTACTGCTCCTGTGGGTGGAGATGGGTGTGCTCCTACCATATGTGTGCTACCAGGGATTAGTGCTAGGAAAGGAAAATTATGAGTTAAGCATGATACAATTTTCTGTTTTGTGTTTTTTTGGGTGCAGGGGGTACTACTGAAGCCCAGTCTGCTGCAAAGCAGGTCTAATGCAAGACTGAACCCAAAGCATTTTTCAATGCTTAACTCCCTAGTTTTTGAAATGAGAAAAAAGTAACACCTTTTGGCACAAAGTATGTAAGAAGTGGGCACATCCCCGCCACACCCTCCAGTTCCTTTAGACCATGACCAATTAAAATATTACTAAAGGCAACATGTTTTTTTATTAGATTTGGATAATGTAGCGAGCAGATAGAACCCCTGTCAGGTTTTTATTGATGTCTGTGCATCTATTAAGAAGAGTCACTCTCTCTAACTTTTCTGATTGTGAGCCATGAGAACAGGAATAGAGGGGAAATAATTCAAAAGGGACACTTGTTCAGGTGCCAACTGTTTAAGAGGAGGTCTCCCTCAGATCAAAAAGATATCCTCCCACTTCCTGTGGAGTCTGCAATGCTCTAATAAGTCACAGATGACGAAAAAAGGTGGTTTAATACTCCTCTGCTCTATCCAAAATATAAAGACATTTTTTTTTAGCTTTAGTTATACTTTAATATGCAACAAAATGATTAAGTAAACATGTTTTTTTGGTTTTTTTTTTATATCTCTCATATTCCTTTGTACAGAGTAATTACGTAAGCTGTAAAATGAGGGATTAAGCCCACAGGTCACGAAGTACAAAAAGGAAGGAGTTGAGTTGTGAGGGCCCCCAAGCTCATCTCTACTCAAGGCAGCTGAAGATGGCTATTGTGTCTGTACTGAACAAAAAGAGCAAAAAAAAAAAAAGGCAACAGTTCATATCAGTTTATAACCAGCAAAAGAAGGTGAACATGGGTAGGGCAGTACAATGAACCATAGCTCTTAACTGTCCCTCATTTGGAGCTACATATAAAATTGATGATCATTAGATCATCAATTTCATATGTAGGTTTAAGCACAGTCATTAACTGAAACAGAAACAGCTGTATAGGAGGTTTAAAACTGGGTGAGGAACAGCCAAACATTGCTAATAAGGTAATGTTGTGGAACTTTCATGTCACGGGTCATACACCATGGCAAGACTGAGCGCAACAACAAGACACAATGTAGTTATAATACATCGACAAGGCTTCTCTCAGGCAAACATTTCAAAGCAGACTGGGGTTTCAAGCTTTTGTTCAAACGTTTTTGAAGAAGCACAAAGAAACGGTGAATGTTGAGGACCGTAGACACAGTGGACAGCCAAGGAAACTTAATCCAGTGGGACCCAGATACACCCATCTACTGTCTGGAGAAGTCTAGAAAGAATCATCATCATGGAAGAATTGCAGCCAAAAATCTATAACTCTGACGTGGAAACAATGCTAAGCGACTCAACTTTACATGAAAGCATAGGAACTGAGATGCAGACAAATGAGAGCAATTGGAGTCAAAATGTGAAAACTTTGGCTGTAGCAGGAAGCAGTTAGTTTGCCAAAGGGCTGGAAAGTGGAGCGATAATGAGTGTCTGCAGGCAACAGCGAAGCATGGTGGAGGTTTCTTGTAAGTTTGGGGCTGCATTTCTGCAAATGATGTTGCAGATTTGGTTAGGAACAACGGTGTCCTCAGTGCTGACCATTACAGGCAGATAATTATCCATTGTGCCATGCGCTCAGGGAGGCATGTGACTGGCCCCAAATTATTTCTGCAGCATTACAACAACCCAAAACATAGAGCCAATGTCATTAAGAACTATCTTCAGCATAAAGAAGAACAAGGAGTCCTGAAAATGATAGTTTGGCCCCCACAGAGCCCTGATCTCAAATCATCGAGTCTGTCTGGGATTACATGAAGAGACAGAAGGTTTTGAGGCAGCTCTAAATTCACAGAAGATCTGTGGTTAGTTCTTCAAGATGTTTTGAAAAACCTACCTGCCGAGTTTCTTCAAAAACTGTATGTAAGTGTACCTAGAATAATTGATGCTGTTTTGAAGGCAAAGGGTGGTCACACCAAATATTGATTTGATTTGAATTTCTCTTCTGTTCATTTACTTCTCATTTTGTTAGTTAATAAAAATAAACTACTAACACTGCTATTTCTGAAAGCATTCTTTAACCTCCCTGGCGGTTTTCCCGAGTGTGGCTCGGGGTTAAAATTCAGTACCATTAGCGGTAACCCCGAGCCACACTCGGGATCGCATTGCAGGATCCTGGGGCGGCGTTACTTACCTTGTCCCCGGGATCCTGCGATGTCCCCCGCAGTGTCCGAGGGCTCTGTCCTCCTCCGAAGCCTCTCCGTGCCAGGCTCCGTTCCCTGCGAGCGGCGCGACGCACGGGGGCGGAGCCTGGCGGCAAATTCAAAAAAATGTCAAAATCATAACACATACAGTACTGTAATCTTACAGATTACAGTACTGTATGAAATGATTTCACATCCCTTTTGTCCCCAGTGCTCTGGCCCATGCCCTGCATGCAGTTTTACATGATATACACTGTTCTTTCTGCCTGGAAACTGGAGATTGTCCATAGCAACCAAAAAGTGTCCCTTTACGTCAAAAGTGGCTTTAGACCAGCTAGAAAACAGCGATAGTAAATTAGAACACTTGCAGAATTGAGCGATAGTGAATTGTGGGGAAATTTATTTTATTACTATTTTTTTAAATTTTTTTGAATTATTTATTTTTATTTATTATATTATAATTTATGTTTTTGTGTTTCAAACTTTATCATACCCGGGATATCTACTAGACTCTGGTTTGGACAGATTTAAGTGTGTTATTGTTAAGATTTACAGACCTACAATATAAAACGCCAAATTTCCATGCAAAATAATTGTACCGCTTTCAGCACCTAAAATCCGAAATAATCATACCGCCAGGGAGGTTAATTTACAGTATTTTTTTACACCTGCCTAAAACTTTTGCACAGTTTTATATATATATATACATATATATATATATATATATATATATATATATATATAGATATATCTATAGATATATCTATATATCTATAGATATATAGATATAAGTGATATTCTGGGTTCTGGATCGCCAGCCAGATGACTTTTATTTGAATTTTTTTATGTTTCTAAATAGGCAAACAAAAATACCTTTCTTCAGCATACAAAATAAAAGTAGTCCATGATTTCTGGAACAACTTAATAACTTTGGTTCACCACCAGTAAAACTGGTCCCTTACCAGGGTTTTATAGTCCCCGCCTGCTTCAGGGGTCCAAAGAAAGGGACACCACAGTTCAGCTGTATCTCAGTAAGGAACCGTATTCAACTCTTTCTCACATGCATATTCTGTTCCACATCACACCTCACTGACACCTGCTAGCTACTTCCTGCCCTTTTCCACCTTTTCCTGCAGGCGTGTTAGCCCCCTTCAGGACCACAGTTAGGGTTGCCACCTGTCCAGGATTCACCCGGACAGTTCGGGTTTGGAATCAGGCATCCGGGTTTCAGACTGCCTGAAACCCGGACACATTATTTAGACTGGACTATGGCTTCCCAGCAGGGTTGCTGGCTGCAGTTGTCTAAGCTGAGAGTGTCTGTTACACTCTTTCACACTGCCCA
This sequence comes from Aquarana catesbeiana, assembly GCF_042186555.1. Lineage (NCBI taxonomy): Eukaryota > Metazoa > Chordata > Amphibia > Anura > Ranidae > Aquarana > Aquarana catesbeiana. The sequence continues at coordinate 80,376,431 of NC_133325.1, read as the reverse complement.
AAGCCAACACCAACAACCCCCCCCCCTCAAACACACAGACAGGAGAGGAGAGAGGGCGCGATCTGCACCTCTTCCCCCCACCCCTACCCCTCTGTGTCGGCCCACACTCCAATCCCCGGCGCTGTGCCTCAGAATAGGAAAGTAAGTTGGTGCCGGAAATTTAAAGTCCAGCAGCCTCAGATACAGCTGGATGAGAGGTGCTGACTGCCAAGGGGTGAGTGAGCTCACCATCCATCCCTGTCTGTAACTGAAGTCTCCCCCTTCTCTCTTCTGCCTCTGAGTGAGTACACTAAGGCAAATCAGGGTTCTCAGAGCACCCCTTACATCAAATTTCCCCTTTACACCAGAGACCACAGTGTTTCCCCTTACATCAGAGTCTTCTCCATACATCAGAGTTCTCAGTGTTCCCCCTTAGATCAGGGTTCCCAGAGGATCCCTTATGTTAAAGTCCCCAGTGTTCTCCCTTACATCAGAGTCTGCAGAGTCCCCCCTTACAGTGAAAGGGAACTCTGCCAGTTCAGATGTAAAAGGGGAATACTGTGGACTCTGATGTAAAGGGGGACTCTTGTTCTTAACTTCATATGATTAGATATGTTATTTAACAGCAAAATATATGTATAGTTCTTACTATAAGAAAAAAAATTGCTGTGCGCCGCTAAAGTGTTCGGGTTTGACGTGGAGAAAAGGTGGCAACTCCCGAAGCCTCCAAATTCTGGGTCCCATATGAGGACCTAATAATCCTGGGAAACTTGTAAATCAGCTTTGCCAGTCTAACAGACCACCCCAGAACCCCCCCCCCCCCCCTCAGTGTGGAGGTATCTAAGGCAATGTTGGACACTCTACAATGTACCCTAGAGAGGGCATCAGCATTTTGATCCAATATTTTGATTCCATCACAAATTGAAACTTTTGTAGGGCCAAGAACCATCTGGCATTTGTCTGCTTGTTCTGCCTCATCCATGTCAATGGGCCATGGTCCAACATCCCCCAGAACTTTCTGCCAAGTAGAAAATAGTGCAGAGAATCCAAAGCCCACTTGATGGCCATGCATTCTCACTCTGCAACAGCACAGTTTTTCATGGTGGCGGTTAACTTACTGCTGATAAAGACTACAGGGTGTTCCTCCCCATTGACCTCTTGAAACAAAACAGCTCCTAATCTTTTGCTGGAGGCATCTGTTTGGACAATAAACACCTAAGAAAAATCTGGAGAAACCAGCAGTGGATACTGGCATAAGGATGTTTTAAACTCCAGAAAAGCACTCTCAGTCTTGTCATTCCACTTGACCATGACTGACATCCTAACTTTTGCCATACCATTCAGTGGCCCAGTGACAGTAGTAAAGTTGGGAACACATCGTTGATAATACCCAACTATGCCTCGGAATTTTTGGACCTGTTTCTTTGTGATGGGGCAGGGCCAAACTTGAATAGCCTCTACCTTGTTCATCTAAGGCTTTACCAAACCTCTACCGACAATTTACCCCTGGTACCTGATCTCTTCCATCGCAATGGCACACTTCTCAGGAATAACAGTAGACCATCTTTCTTTAAAGCGTCCAATATAGCTTGAGATAGGGGAAGATTGGATTTCCAGTCGTTAAGATAATGAAGTAGGGATGGGCCGAACAACCCCGTTCAGTTTACACCAGAACATCTCGAACAGGCAAAAAATTTGAGCCAACATGCAAAACCTATTAAAGTCTATGGGACACAAACATGCAATATATTTAATTGTAAAGGCTTATTTGCAAGTTATTGCCATAAAAAGTGTGTGGGGGCCCGGGTACTTCCTTAGGGGACATGTATTAATGCAAAAAAAAGGTTTTGAAATTATTGTTTTTAAAGGAGAAGTGATTTACTGATGCTTAAAGTGAAACAATAAAAATTAAATATTCCTTTAAATATCGTGCCGGGGGTCCCCTTAGTCTGCCTGTAAAGTGGCGCACCTGTACAATGTATAGAACATGCCACAGCAATAATGACATTTCTAAAGGAAAAAATTTAATTTAAATTTGCTTGCAGCTGTAATGTATTGCCGTGAGTATTTTTTTTTTATGGTTCAGCAACTGGGGTAGCAAAATTTGCCAGGTGAAATCGACATGTGGTGTACTGCTAGCAGATTGCAGGCAAGTACCTGTGGCACCCATTTTTTTACCATCATTCCTCTCAGTGGAGGTTTTTGAGAAGACTTATAGTAGGGGGGTACAGATCCCAGATGGGGAGCAAGGAGAAGTCTGCATTTTTTTATGATGTGGGTCTTTCAGGTGCTGTTGCCAACGGACTGCATGGCAGATCGTCATATGTCTTGTCAAGCATGTGTTGCCAAAGCGGCTGGTGTTCTGGCCGCGCTTGATCCGCTTCAGACAGAGATTGCAAACAGCAACATGTGTTGAAAAAAGCCCACAGCAATTAACTTTTGGAATTCAGAGGGGTGTCAGCAGTGCCCTGCACCTGTGGAGCTCTGTAGTATGATGCAATAGGGTGGCTGCCCTTAAGCCAGCCCCTGGAGGACATCCTGCCTCATTGGAGTTGTGCCTCCTCCTCCTCACTTTCCTCCTCTGTTCTCTCAGGCACTCAACTGCAGTCAGTGACCTCATCAACCTCTCTCTCCTCGTCACTGGAGCAAACTTGGCAGTATCTGCAGCTGGGGAACATGACTGCTAGTTTCTTGTCCTTCTGTGGCACCCCTCTCTCTAGGCTGACGTTACTCCCTTCTTCAACCTGGGAACCAACATCATCCTCCAGCAGCATGTAATGATGGTGGCGCTATGGAAGGAGTGGCTGTGGACAAGGAGCCAGTTGAATAGGCCGCTTTGGCAGCTGCGGTGGAAGGCAAACTAGTATAAGCCTGGGTGACAGAGGATGAGAAGAATGAGGACAGCTTAGTTATCCACTCCACCAAATCTTCTGCGTGTTGTGGCTCATTAGCACGGCCAACACGCGTGGCCTGCCTGCAGAGGGTGCACCATGTCCGCCACCACCACTTATCACTGTAAACACAGAGGCTGCTTGCCCCATTTAAATGTCCTGTGAGCGTCCGCCTCTCCTTGTTTGTCTTTTGGACATGATGATGATTTTTGGGGAAGTTTGTTATAACTTTTTATTATACAAAAGTTATAACAAACATGGTGAAAACATGGTGCTTGGGTGCAATACTTTTGTGCTTCTTGCACTATAAACCACTTTATTATTGTTTTTTATTTTTTGGCGAGGATTTTTTTAACTCTTTATTATAGAGTGTGGGAAGGGAATATGGTGCTTGGGTGCAATATGTTTGTGCTTGGTGCCCTATAAACCATTTTAATATAGTTTTTTTTTTTTTTTAATAAAGAAAATAAGGATGCAGCAATTATGGAGAATTCTTTTTCACCGCTGCTGCTGCAAAAAAAATAAAAATAAAATAAATGTTAAAAAAATGAAGTAAGGCCAAAAAAACCCAAGTGGTGACGCAGAAGGAAGACCACCTGTGACTCAGAAGAAGAAACAACAATTATGGAGAAATTTTTGTTTGCTGCGGCTAGAAAAAAAAATTCAAAAAGCCCCAAAGATGAAAAGAAAAAGGGAACCACTGCTGACGCAGAAAGAGAAACATCTGCAACGCAGAAGGGGGGACAGCTATTATGCCCTAAATATTCTTAGTGCTGCTAAAAAATGTATTCTTAGTGCAGTTAAAAATGTATAACACTGCTGTGCTGTGCTGAAACAGAAGGAATAACATCCGTGACACAGAAGTGGGAGTACTAACAATGCAGCAACAGAACCTGATACTGCAATAAAAAAAAAAAAAGATTAATGAAAAAAAAAATGGGATCAGCGGTGACACAGAAGTGTTGTACACACCAACACTTTAGTAACACCACAACACTGTATTATTCACACTACACTATACTGTATTATATACTCTGCACTGCACTATATACTGCATACGACCGCTGTTGATAGCATCCTTATATAGTGTGGGGCGTGGACTTAGCCCCTGAGCCATGATTGCCCAAAGGCACCCTGCTTTTGGCCAATCATAGCTCTCACAGCACATCGCGCTGTGATTAACCAAAGCGTACAGGTCAGATGCAGGCTTTGGCCAATCAGCAGCCTTCAATGCACTGCAATCTTGCAGTGCATTACGGGGCACATAGCAGTGGGAGAACATCCTAGGAGTGCCCATATGTTAGTTTGTTCTATGAACAAATGAACACCCATTGTTTAAGAACATCAAGCCCATCTCTATAACGAAGTAATCCAAATACTCTGAGATGTATTTCCAATAAGAGCTCAGTGTTTTATCCATCGCCCTCTTGAAAAGTAGCCAAGGCAGAATTTTTTATTGGAAGTAGACTTTTGGAGTGGAAAATGCCATCTTTTCTCCTTGGTTAAAGGTATCTGCCAGTACCCCTTGGGCCTAAAATGGTAATATACCGTTCTGGCCCCACCCTCTCTATTAGCCCATCTATTTTGGGCATCCAATGTGCATCTAACTTCGATACCTCATTGAGTTTTTTTGAAATCATGATAAAATTGCAGGGTTCTGTTGGGCTTCAGTACCAACACAATCAGGCTTGACCATTCACTCTCTAACTCCTCAATGATATTGAGTTCACGCTTTTTTCAAACCTCCTCCGATATGGCTTTCCTGTGTGTCTTTGGAATGCGATAGGGTTTTAATTGGTACTTCACATTAGGCTCCATGATAAGGTCACATGCAATTAGGTCCGGACTGGGACAAAAAATAGGCCCGGGCATTTTGGAATGAGCAGGCCATGACATCTTAAAAGGCCCCTTCCCCACTCTCCATCCTGATGGTTCCCTTGGGAGAGGGGAGGGGAAACCCAGCAAAGGTGCGGGGGGCGAGGGGGACAGCAAAAGAGCAGGGGGGGCAGAGAGCACAGGGAAGAACCTTGAGAACATGGGGTGGGGCGAGAGCACAGGGGGGCTGGAGAGCACTGTGGGGGGAGGCGGAGGGCATGGGGGGGCAGAGAGCACAGGCGAGAAACAGAGAACACAGGGAGGAAGAGGAAGAGGAGAGCACAAGGGGGCCGGAGAGCATGGGGGGCTGGAGAGCACAGGGAGTGGGGGGTTGGAGAGCACAAGGGGAAGCAAAAACACAGGGTGGGGCGGAGAGCACAGGGAGGGCAGGAGAGCATGGAGGCGGAGAGCACAGGGGGGAGGTGGAGGGCACAAGGGGTAGGCGGAGACCACTGGGGGGCTGTAGAGCACTGGGGGGGGAGGCGGAGGGCACATGGTGGCAGCGGAGGGCACAGGGGGGCAGCAGAGAGCATGGGAGGAGGTGGAGGGCACAGGGGGTAGGCGGAGACCACTGGGGGGCTGTAGAGCACTGGGGGGGAGGCGGAGTGCACATGGTGGCAGCGGAGGGCACAGGGGGGCAGCAGAGAGCATGGGAGAGGTGGAGATCACATGGGGGGCTGGAGAGCTTTGGGGGGCTAGAGAGCACTGGGGGAGAGGGCACTGGGGGCACCATAGAGCATGGGGGAGGTGGAGAGCACAGGGGGGGCTGGAGAGCACGGGGGGGCTAGAGAGCACTGGGGGGGCTAGAGAGCACCAGGGGGCTAGGGAGCACTGGGGGAGAGGCAGAGGGCACAGGGGGGCAGTGTAGAGCATGGGGGAGGTGGAGACCACAGGGGGAGAGACGGAGGGCACAGGGGGGCAGCGTAGAGCATGGGGGGAGGTGGAGAGCACAGGAGGGAGGTGGAGACAAGGGGGGGCTGGAGAGCACTGGGGGGCTAGAGAGCACTGGGGGGGCTGGAGAGCATGGGGGGAGGTGAAGAACACAGGGGGAGGTGGAGAGAACAGGGGGAGAGGCAGAGGGCACACGGGGCAGCATAGAGCATAGGGGGAGGTGGAGAGCACAGGAGGCAGGTGGAGATCACAGGGGGAGAGGCGGAAGGCACAGGGGAGCAGCATAGAGCATGGGGGGAGGTGGAGAGCACAGGGGGAGGTGAAAAGCACAGGGGGAGAGGTGGAGGGCACAGGGGGCAGCGTAGAGCATGGGGGGAGGTGGAGAGAACAGGGGGGCTGGAGAGCACTGGGGGAGTAGTGGAGGACACAGGGGGGCAGTGGAGAGCATGGGGGAGGTGGAGAGCACAGGAGGGAGGTGGATATCACAAGGGGGAGGTGGAGAGCACAGGGGGGCAGCGGAGAGCATGGGGGGATGTGGAGAGCACAGGGGGAGAGACAGAGGGCACAGGGGGGCAGCATAGAGCATGGGGGGAGGTGGAGAGCACAGAAGGGAGGGGGAGAGCACTGGGGGGCTAGAGAGCACTGGGGGGACTGGAGAGCACAGGAGGGAGGAGGAGAGCACAGGGAGGGCTGGATAGCACTGGGGGAGAAGTGGAGGGCACAGGGGGCAGCGGAGAGCATGGGGGAGGTGGATATCACAGGGGGTGGAGAGAACATGGAGAGAGGCAGAGGGCACAGGGGGGCAGCAGAGAGCATGGGGGAGGTGGAGAGCACTGGGGGGGATAGAGAGCACTGTGGGGGGTAGAGAGCACTGTGGGGGGTAGAGAGCACTGTGGAGGCAGCAGAGATAAGCAGGATAGGAGGAGCAGTGGGGTGGCTGCATATAGAAGAATTATTCTCTCCATCTTCCTCCCGAAGTACCTGAAAGCCTGCGAGAGGGACAGGAGCAGAAGCAGGCATTCAGAGACTGCGGGAGGAAGATGGAGAGAATGATTCTTCTATATGCAGCCACCCCACTGTTCCTCCTATTCAGGTTACAGGGGGCTGCACTTACGTTCTCTCTGATCCGGCTGCAGCAGGCTCCTCTTCCCTTCGTGGTCATGCCCCCCGGCACCAACAGCTGAACTATACTGGCAGCAGTGGAGAGGTGTCTCCACTAGCTCATCCCCCTTCATGTTTCCATCCCCCGGTGCCGATGGCTTAGGCCGGAGCTGAACTTGCAGCCAGGCGGCCGCAGGAAGGTCGGAGGACTGGCTCGGGCTTAAAGAGCAGCCTGCCTTGGCCCCGCAAGCAAGGCCATGCGGCCCGGCGGCCCCGGCCCACCGGGCAAATGCCTGGTTTGCCCTATGGCCAATCCGGGCCTGCACGCAATCAACCTGGTAAGACTTGGCAGACCTGAGAAGATCTCCCTATTCCACTAGAAAAACTATTTTACCTGCTGATTTTACGACTTGGACAGGGTGGAGGCCACTGGGACTAGGTGCATGTTTACAGGGGGCTCTGAAATAACCTCAGCTAGGGCAGCTACCTGCTCTTGGTCTTTCTGGAGTTTTAATAGATTCACATGGTAGATTTGGTAAGGTTTCCACATCCCATGTTGATGGAAGAGGAAATAGGAACCAGAAAAGGCAAAGTATAAGCAAACTAAACTTCAGCTTGAAGTATTTTTGGAGACTCGCTGAACTAAATTCTGGGGAGATATGATGTTCATTTTGAAAGGGAATTTTCTCCTAGTGAATGTGGTAAAAATGAATTTAAAAAGACTACCCAATCATGTGGAAAGGACAATTAATAAAATTGTTATTTTGCTTGCTTATGATTCAAAGATGGAAGTAATTGCCATATGTATGCTTTTATATCAACATTGATTTTTTCTCATTAAAGCCCAACACCCCCAGGTTTCAGGATCACCCAGTCTCTTCCTCTGTTCCTGGAGACCCCCTGCATTTAAACTATTTTTTTTTTTTTAATTTTCTGGAGCTCTGTCAGAATGACCATTGGGTTCTTGGTCACCACCTTGACTAAGGGCCTTCTCCCCCGATCACTCAGTTTGACCGGGCAGCCCGCTCTAAGAAGAGTCCTGGTGGTTCCAAACTTCTTCCATTTATGGATGATGGAGGGCACTGTGCTCATTGTGACCTTCAATGCTGCAGACATTTTTTCTGGACCCTTCCCCAGATCTGTGCCTCGATACAATCATGTCTCGGAGGTTGGATCCCTGGACTTCATGGCTTGGTTTGTGCTATGACATGCACTGTTAACTGTGGGATCTTATATAGACAGGTGTGTGCCTTTCCAAATCATGTCCAATCAACTGAATTTACCCCAGGTGGACTCCAATCACGTTGTAGAAACATCTCAAGGATGATCAGTGGAAACAGGATGCACCTGAGCTCAATTTTGAGTGTCATGGCAAAGGTTGTGAATACTTGTGTACATTTGGGGTGCTGAATATAATCATAGCATTGATGCATCGCAACGCTCCGACAGGCTGAATTGATTGGCGGATGACGTCATCCGGTGCGCCACACCCTGCCTCTCCTTACAGCAAGAGCAGTGCTTTGAAAAAGGAGCCGTGGGAGTTAGCCCACTTTTCCCACCTCCCAGCTAGCCGCTGACGTCATCCTCAGCCTCCCAGCATCGAGCAAGCGTCCCCGACTCCCGGAATACTGAACGCACTTGTCCTTAGTCACCTCACACTCTCACAGACTGTAATCGGGTACTTGGTAGGCACTGAGTAACTGCAATACATAAATAAGTGAATGTTTACAGACAATATCTGATGCACCAGTTATTATTATGTGCAAATCATGACCGTAATAAACATATGACCTAAACAATAAAGTGACTGTGCAAGTGTGCATGCGTGGCAGTAATGAGCAAAACCATAAATCATACAAAAAAGGTATCAATTAAGTATTTGTGAACCGATCACTAAGACATAAACCATAATTAATGAAATGGCATACGTTTGGAGACTTTATGGGGACATTTGTAGCTCTGTGGAATATTTATTGGCGCACTGATTCAAGATGGATTTGTAAGTGCAATATCTTTTATATCTATAATATATGTAATATATCTTTTATTATTATTATTTCATTAACTATGGTTTATGTCTTAGTGAGTGATTCACAAATACTTAATTGATACCTTTTTTTGTATGATTTATGGTTTTGCTCATTACTGCCACGCATGCACGGTCACTTTATTGTTTAGGTCCATATGTTTATTATTGTCATAATTTGCACATAAATAACTGGTGCATCAGATATTGTCTGTTTAAACAAAACATTCACTTTTTTATATTTTTATAGTGTTTTTTAGCACTGCACAGTGCACACATTGTTGCTTTGTATACCGTGATACTTTCTTTTCCAAGGTGTTATGGTGCTAACAGCTTAGTGCACATATTGGGGTGACCTTAAGCGCATGAGTTCTTTTTTCCCTACTACACTACAGTGGCACCCTCTAGTGTGCTAGAAGGATAGTACATGTGTTGAGAGTAGGTACATTTCCAGGCTTGGCTGTGTTTTGACCTGGGTTGAGAGTGGCTCAGGGTAGTGCTGGGTGACTCACAGGTAGCATCACCAGGACCTCCCACTTCTTTCCAGAATGTTCGCGTGTTCTCTGGAAAGAGAGGTGGAGAGGGGAGGTGGAGCTGCCTGGGGTGTTCTAAGGAGCCCTGACCAATCCCAAATCTGGATTGGCAGGGGGCAGGCCTCCTTAAATACCCAGGGTCAGCCCAGCTGGGGGAGGAGTTGATTGGGTAGAAGATGAAAATGGAGCGTTAGGCTGTCGGGATCTTGAAGGGAGCTCCCCAGTCTGGGGGGGTGACCTTGGGCCTGGGCTCGAGTGTGGACGGACCCTCTTACAACCCACAGTGGTGTCCTGACCAGGAGGCACAGGAGAAGCAAAAGAGGACAGCGGGGGAACACTGCCGGGCAAGTCTCCATGGGTTTGACAGAGGCGGCCAAGAATGCTGGTGAGTGTTCACACAGTCGGGAGGACTGGGAGGCATGTCTGAGAGGACTGAGATGGTGCAGTCTAGGATGGGTGCAAAGCCAGTCTGGAGGATTGTGGTGGCACGGGCAGTGGAAAGGGGCAGCTGCCGCCAGGAGGGCTGGCAGTGCCTGAAGAGGTGATACTGGGAGCAGTAGCCACAGGCACAGCTAGCACTGGGACTTTCTCTATATTTTTGCAACATTATAGGGGCCTGCGGTCCCTGTCTGCAAAGGGCATTTGCTTTGGGCCTGGCTGAGCCAGTGTCAGGCCTACAGTGCTAGGTACTAAAGTACAAGCAAGTGAAATGCTGGAGGTGTTAAAGAGAGATATTCTGCAAGTAAGTGAAGTGCTGGAGAGCACTTCAAAATTGTCGCTCTTTTTTTATTTATAGTACAAAAAATAAAAAACGCAGAGGTGATCAAATACCACCAAAAGAAAGCTCTATTTGTGGGAAAAAAGACATCAATTTTATTTGGGTGCAGCATTACACGACCGCGCAGTTGTCAGTTAAAATAACGCAGTGCCGTATCGCAAAAAATGGCCTGGTGATTAAGGGGCAAATCTTCCGGTCTGTAAGTGGTGTAAGTGCAAATTACTTTCCTAAAAGGCTTAAAAAAAGTGAATACATTTTCTGTTCTATGTCCTTTACAGATATACTATACGTTACATGTGTGTGTGTTTCAGTTTGATTTGTTAGCTGAGAAAGATGCATTTTTTAAAAAATGTTTACATTTACATTTGATGCTGCTTTAATAATATTACATTTGTAACACTTTATAAATAATACATTTTAATTTGTTTTGAAAGCCTGTTTCATCAGACTATTCCTTTTAAAAAAAAAACATATTATAGTATTAATATTATATCAATATATATAATATATTTGTATACCTTCAAACATTTATTAAATATATTTGGAAAATAACTTAAAAAATTTGAGTAAGTTACAAGTAAAAAGTGCACAGTGGTGTAGTGGTTAGCACAGTGGGGTAGTGGTTAGCGCTGTCCCCTAGCAGCAAAAGCATCGCTGGTTCAAATCCCAACTACCTGCATGGAGTTTGCATGGTCTTCCTGTGCCTGCATGAGTTTCATCCCACAAAGACATGCTGGTAGAGTAATTGGTTCCCATTTAAATTTATCCTGGTATGTGTATGTATAAATGTGAGTTTGAGATCTTAGATTGTAAGCTCTGTGAGGGCAGGGACTGATGTGGATGTACAATGTACATGTAAAGCACTGTGTAAATTGACAGTGTGATATAAGTATCTGAAATAAATATGTTAATGTATGTATTACTAACTTAAACCTATGGTCTATAAACTGAAAAAATTGAGTAGGCTTTACTTAAACCTATGGTCTATAAACTGGAAAAAAATGAGTAGGCTTTACTTAAACCTATGGTCTAGAAACTGGAAAAATTTAGTTGGCTTTATTTAAAACTCTAGTTCCAGACAAGTTAAGGTATGTATTTCTAACTTAAAACACTATGGTCTATAAGCTGAAAAAAATTAGTTGGCCTTACTTAAAACAACAAAGTTGGAGACATGAAAAGTCTAATGAGTCAGACAAGATTAAGTTTAGTTGACAGTACTTAAAAAGCTGATGCAAATAATTGCCTCAATTTTTTTGAGTAGACCCAGCACAATATTTTTTTACAGTGTGCAATGCTGGTAGAGACATATCCAAAAAGACTTGTGGCTGTAAATGCAGCGAAAGGTGTTTCTACAAAGTATTGACTCAGGGGGGATGAATACAAATGCAAGCCACGCTTTTCACATATTTATTTGTAAAAAAAATTGGAAAACCATTTATCATTTTCCTTCCACTTCACAATTATGTGCCATTTTGTGTTGGTCTATCACATACAATCCCAATAAAATACATTTACATCTTTGGCTTTGACATGACAAAATGTGGAAAATTTCAAGGGGTGTGAATACTTTTTCAAGACACTGTATGTTCAATTTAATGTGCATTTTTGGATTGCCACCTTGCATCTGCCCCTGAACAGGAGCCAAAGCCACACTATGAAAACTGCAAACTAAAAATGGAGCCTATTTAATTAAATTCCACTCAGTTTAAATTTGTATCAATATGGCCATATTTGGATTTGTCAAATACATTATTGACAAACCTCAATCCTTTCAAGAGGCACAATGGACACTCCCATGAAAATCATGAATGTTGTGAATTATACTGAGTTGTTCACGCAAAACCCCCAAGTCACTTCAAAGGAAATTGTGTTACTCATTGAAACCAAATTCCCCATTTTGTCCAGAGTAATTAAAAAAAAAAATACAAATATATCAGTGTTTGCTATGTTTAACTACATATGCTTTGTGGATGTTAAAATTAAGCTTCAGTATAATTACAGGGTATATATAATGATATAAACGTCATTGCTAAATACAGAAAGGTGATATGTCATACCTACAAGGGAGACAAATTACAAAAAAAATAAACTTACACTAGAATAGCAAAGAAACTGAATTTAAAGTGTTTGTAAATGCAAAGCCAGCCAAACAAATGTAAACAGGCACAGCCCCTTCATTAAAGATTTTGCCCCATTTTCCATCATTAAAATCTAACACAATTACCTTTTTTTTGCAGGCAGTGGGGCCTCCCTGAATCCCCAGAGGTTCTGGACTTTATTAATCATACCTATTTGAAGATATCCCCGATACTGTCCTGAGGGGGGGGATACCTCCTTTTCTGGATGCTCTTGTGCCTTCCATAAAGATCACATGGCCCATGAACAGGGCTTTTTTTCTCAAACAATAGGTGCTGGAACTTAACCACGGCCCCACAAAACTCTCCCTACACACACCCTCCAAATCACATCAAATAGTGGGTGTGTTCAGTCAAATTTCACAAAAACAGTAGGAGGGTCTTAAAGGGGCATTAAATACCAGGATTGCATTACATAGAGAGTGCAGAGCTGTCACTTGTAAACACAGAAACCAGACTTCTGTGTTTACAAGTGATTGTGGTGAGCAGGCACCAAAGGGTCTGAGCCAGAGGTGGTGGAACTGAGTTCCACCAAGTTCCCCCTGAAAAAAAGCCCTGCCCATGAATATATTAAAGCGGAGGCCTTTAATAATAGGACACTTACCTGTCCTGGAGTCCAGCGATGTCAGCACCACAGCTAATGTTTCCATCAGCTGTCCAGTGCTGCCGCCGCCATTGTGGGTAAGGGAACCCAGCAGGGTAGACTTCCGGATTCACGCCGGGAACCCTACTGCGCATGTGCGAGGCACGCTCCTCTCTCCTACAGGCCTGGTGACAGAGGGAGGAGGAGGGAGCCCCACGGTGACGTCATGGGCCGCGGTGCGGACTCCCAGAAGTGGGAACAGGATACCTGTCAAAGACAGGTATCGTGTCCCCCCTCCCCCCGAAAGGTGCCAATTGTGGAGGGGAGAGGAGACAAATGATTGGAAGTTCCACTTTTTGAGTCAAGGCCACCCCCATTTCACTGTGAAATTCACCCCTGAACAAAAGTTATACGCATTTCTATGTAATACAAATTACAACTTATGTATGTGATGGTAGCTAGGTCGTGAAAATGAGGGGTGGCTTGGTTTCTTGGATAGAAAGAAGGTCAGGTTGCTTTCTTGGATAAAAAGAACGTTTACAGAATAGTTGCTGAGTTTTCAAAATATCTGGTGTTGGAGCCAGGTAGTGCCACCTAGATAGGGTGAGGGCACATCATTCTAATGAGGAGACCTCCACTGGGCTATCAGGGATGATGGGGGAAGAATTTCTTAATAAAAGTAAATAGTACACTTGAAGACTGAAAAGTGTACCTAAAAGTAGGGCGGAAACAACTAATTGATTAATGAATAACTAATCAATTATGAAAATAGTTGTCAACTATTTCCAAAATCGATTAGTTGGTCAGCCGATTAGTTGGCCTGCATACAGAACGCATTATTGGTTTACATATCAGGAAATACAGTGCAGCACACATACAGCTCAGTACACTGTCCATACATGTCAGAAGACACAGTACAGCACACATACAGCTCAGTACACCATCCATACATGTCAGTAAGTGCCTTAGAGCTTGTGAATGTGTGAGGAGCAATGCCTCATGGGAAATGTAGTCCTGCAGGAAGTGATGGTTCTAAAGGCAGAAGTTTTTTTTTACCTTGCTATAGGGGCAATCTATACTATACTTTGCAGCTTGCTATTGGGGCACTCTAAGGGCAAGAGGAGCCAGAAGTGTCGGTGGGGGACCCCAGCAAAGGAGAATCTGGGCTGCTCTGTGCAAAATCATTACACAGAGCAGGTAAGTATAACATATTTGTTGTTTTTTAAAAAAAATCACTTTAACCACTTTAGCCCCGGACCATTATGCTGCCTAAGGACCAGAGGTCTTTTTCCAATTTGGCTATGTCGCTTTAACTGCTAATTGCGCGGTCATGCAATGCTGTACCCAAACGAAATTTTCGTCCTTTTCTTCCCACAAATAGAGCTTTCTTTTGATGGTATTTGCACTATATTTTTTGCGCTATAAACGGAAAAAGACTGAAAATTTTGAAAAAATATGATATTTTCTACTTTTTGTTATAAAAAAATCCAATAAACTCAATTTTAGTCATACATTTAGACCAAAATGTATTCGGCCACATGTCTTTGGTAAAAAAATGTCAATTAGCGTATATTTATTGGTTTGCGCAAAAGTTATAGACCAAAAAAGAAAAGAGTGTAACCCTGCGCTTACCCTACGGGAAAGCAGCTCACACAACAAATAAGGATTTTGTCAAAATTACAATGTATAGACAAGTGTAGCGCTGTGGGTTTAAAAACTCTTAAAAATATAAGAATACAAAATAAAGAAAAACGTCTATATCAAACAGCAAAAATTGACAGCTTAACAGATAAATAGATAAAATCTCTGATGTTCTTCTGATGTTTTAAGGGCTGAAAAGGGACTGATGTTAGTCCAAAAGTATGTATAGTTCCTTATTCACCACGTGGATAACACATGCAAAAGTGTGATGGACCCTCCACATAGAGAAAAAGTGAAGGCTTACCAGAAGGATTGAACTCATAAGAACGTACGTTCAATGAGTCAATCAAGCTTATAAAAGTTATAGCGTCTACAAACTAGGGTACATTTTCTGGAATTTACACAACTTTTAGTTTATGACTGCCTATGTCATTTCTTGAGGTGCTAAAATGGCAGGGCAGTACAAAACCCCCCCAAATGACCCCATTTTGGAAAGTAGACACCCCAAGGAAATTGCTGAGAGGCATGTTGAACCCATTGAATATTTTTTTTTTTTGTCCCAAGTGATTGAATAATGACAAAAAAAAAAAAAAAAAAATATATATATATATATATATATATATATATATATATATATATATATATATATATATATATATATATATATATTTACAAAAAGTTGTCACTAAATGATATATTGCTCACACAGGCCATGGGCCTATGTGGAATTGCACCCCAAAATACATTCAGCTGCTTCTCCTGAGTACGGGGATACCATATGTGTGGGACTTTTTGGGAGCCTAGCCGCGTACGGGGCCTCGAAAACCAATCACCGCCTTCAGGATTTCTAAGGGCGTAAATTTTTGATTTCACTCCTCACTACCTATCACAGTTTTGAAGGCCATAAAATGCCCAGATGGCACAAACCCCCCCCCCCCCCCAAATGACCCCATTTTAGAAAGTAGACACCCCAAGCTATTTGCTGAGAGGCATGTTGAGTCCATGGAATATTTTATATTTTGAAGTTGCGGGAAAGTGACACTTTTTTTTTTTTGCACAAAGTTGTCACTAAATGATATATTGCTCACACAGGCCATGGGCATATGTGGAATTGCTCCCCGAAATACATTTAGCTGCTTCTCCTGAGTATGGGGATACCACATGTGTGGGACTTTTTGGGAGCCTAGCCACGTACAGGACCCCGAAAACCAAGCACCGCCTTCAGGCTTTCTAAGGGTGTAAATTTTTGATTTCACTCTTCACTGCCTATCACAGTTTCGGAGGCCATGGAATGCCCAGGTGGCACAAAACCCCCCCAAATGACCCCATTTTGGAAAGTAGACACCCCAAGCTATTTGCTGAGAGGCATGGTGAATATTTTGCAGTTCTCATTTGTTTTTGAAAATGAAGAAAGACAAGAAAAAACTTTTTTTTTTCTTTTTTCAATTTTTAAAACTTTGTGACAAAAAGTGAGGTCTGCAAAATACTCACTATACCTCTCAGCAAATAGCTTGGGGTGTCTACTTTCCAAAATGGGGTCATTTGGGGGGGTTTGTGCCACCTGGGCATTCCATGGCTTCCGAAACTGTGATAGGCAGTGAAGAGAGAAATCAAAAATTTACGCCCTTAGAAAGCCTGAAGGCGGTGCTTGGTTTTCGGGGTCCCGTACGCGGCTAGGCTCCCAAAAAGTCTCACACATGTGGTATCCCCATACTCAGGAGAAGCAGCAGAATGTATTTTGGGGTGTAATTTCACATATTCCCATGGCATGTTTGAGCAATATATCATTTAGTGACAACTTTGTGCAAAAAAAAAAAAAAATTTGTCTCTTTCCCGCAACTTGTGTCACAATATAAAATATACCATGGACTCGACATGACTCTCAGCAAATAGCTTGGGGTGTCTACTTTCCAAAATTGGGTCATTTGGGGGGGTTTTGAACTGTCCTGGCATTTTATGCACAACATTTAGAAGCTTATGTCACACATCACCCACTCTTCTAACCACTTGAAGACAAAGCCCTTTCTGACACTTTTTGTTTACATGAAAAAAATTATTTTTTTTTGCAAGAAAATTACTTTGAACCCCCAAACATTATATATTTTTTAAAGCAAATGCCCTACAGATTAAAATGGTGGGTGTTTCATTTTTTTTTTCACACAGTATTTGCGCAGCGATTTTTCAAACGCATTTTTTGGGGAAAAAACACACTTTTTTAAATTTTAATGCATTAAACACACTATAGTGCCCAAATGTTTGATGAAATAAAAAAGATGATCTTAGGCCGAGTACATGGATACCAAACATGACATGCTTTAGAGCCCATTCACACAGGGGCAACTTTGGATCCGACTTCAAGTCGTCGCCTCAAGTCGCGCTACATGAGAAAATCAATGTAAGTGAATGGATCCGTCTTAATGTACACTACTGCAGTCGCTCCGACTTCAGAAAAGGTTCCTGTACTACTTCAATCCGACTTCTAGGCAACTTGTACCCATTGATTTCAATGGAAGTTGCCTCCAAGTCTGATCACTGTTCATACTGAGGCAACTTTACAGGAAGCAGAAAAGAAACAGAAAGTAATTTACTCCACTAAACAGCCAGCCCCCTCCTTCTCACACACAGCTGATAAGCTCTGATTGGCCACTTGTAAAGTTCCCTGTCCTGGAGGCGACTTCAAGTTGTGTTGTAAGTTGCCCCAAGTCGTGCTGTGATTCATACTCAAGTCGTGTCCAAGTTGCCTCCCAAAGTCACGCTGGAAGTCGTGTTGCCCCTGTGTGAATGGGCTCTTACAATTGCGCACAAACGTGCAGTGGCAACAAAATAAATACATTTTTAAAAGCCTTTAAAAGCCTTTACAGGTTACCACTTTAGATTTACAGAGGAGGTCTACTGCTAAAATTACTGCCCTCGATCTGACCTTCGTGGTGATACCTCACATGCATGGTGCAATTGCTGTTTACATTTGACGACAGACCGCCGCTTGCGTTCGCCTTAGCGCGAGAGCAGGAGGCGACAGGGGTGCTTTTTTTTTTTTTTTTTTCTTTATTATTTTTTTGCTTTTTTATCTTATTTTTAAACTGTTCCTTTCATTTTTTTTTTAATCATTTTTATTGTTATCTCAGGGAATGTAAATATGCCCTATGATAGCAATAGGTAGTGACAGGTACTCTTTTTTTTTTAAAATTGGGATCTATTAGACCCTAGATCTCTCCTCTGCCCTCAAAGCATCTGACCACACCAAGATCGGTGTGATAAAATGCTTTCCCAATTTCCCAATGGCGCTGTTTACATCCGGCGAAATCTAAGTCATGAAATGCTCGTAGCTTCCGGTTTCTTAGGCCATAGAGATGTTTGGAGCCACTCTGGTCTCTGATCAGCTCTATGGTCAGCTGGCTGAATCACCGGCTGCATTCTCAGGTTCCCTGTTGAGACAGGAGAGCCAGAGAAAAACACGGAAGACGGTGGGGGGGGCATTCCCTCCCATGGCTTGTAAAAGCAGTCCAGAGGCTAATTAGCCGCTAGGATTGCTTTTACATGAAAGCTGACCGCTGGCTGAAAAGAATGATACCAAGATGATACCTAAACCTGCAGGCATCATTCTGGTATAACCACTCAAAGTCGTGAATGGCGTACCTGAAGACAAAAAAATGGTTAACAATAAAACACAGTAAACGTTAAAGTATAAAAAATTGCATACCTGAAAAGCAAACGTGAAAAAACATAATAACAATAAAACATTGCAGAATAGAATACAGTAAAAAAGAGCAGAACAATAGAGAGAGAATAGAGAGAGAGAGCACAATAAAACAACAACTATTTTTTTTTATTTTATATATATTTTTTTTTCACTTTTTTTGTAACTAACTTTTATAACTATAACCAGTTCCAGGTTCGGGTCTCTCAAAATGCGATGGCATCTTGGGAGACCCTGT
This sequence comes from Aquarana catesbeiana, assembly GCF_042186555.1. Classification (NCBI taxonomy): domain Eukaryota; kingdom Metazoa; phylum Chordata; class Amphibia; order Anura; family Ranidae; genus Aquarana; species Aquarana catesbeiana. The sequence continues at coordinate 80,358,063 of NC_133325.1, read as the reverse complement.
GAAAGTGTGCCTAGTCTGTGCAATGCTGTACCCTACGCTAATACTCAACTAGTGAATGGTAGCGTTCAAAACATTCACCAATGCAAAAACCAGGCTTGTCAGGACAGGAGGGACAATAATAGCGGGTGTCACGCCTATATCCGCGCTTGCTGCAGACACAACATATTTTTTGGGGAGGTTCGTTGGGTAGGGGTACTCGGGAGGACATAAAGAAAATGCCTCTCATGCAGCCGACTGCATTTGGTTGGGGATGTGAATGGGGGAAGTACAGGTGCTGCAGAAGCGGTGGGCTCCCAATTAGGATTGGCGAATGCAGCAGGAAGGGCACTATGGGCACGACGGGCCTGTTTGTCTTCTTCTTGGTGGCAGCGGGACACTACTTGTGTTTGCGACCTCACCAGCTTGAACTGCACTTATGGGACTTGCCACGTCACCAAATGTTACTGCAGTGCTGGTTTGACTACGACCGGGGTGTACTAGGCCGCTGGCGCTTGCCAGTTCACCAAAACGCTACCAAAAAAACTGTTAGCAATCGCAGGGATCAGGCCTGACTCTGAGAACGCTGCAGTTATGCGTTTAGTGTTTTGTAAGTGACAGTGATCGATCGATACTGCACTTGGGTGGGCTGGGCTGGGCTGGGCGGAGGGGCAAAACGCAGGTGCTAGCAGGTATCTGGGCTGATCCTGCTAACACTGCGTTTTTGGGAACCCTAAACTGCTGGGGACGCTAGTATAGATCTGATCGGATCAGATATTGATCCGATCAGATACTATACCACTAAGGGAGGTGTACGGTGCGTGCGTGGGTGTTAGCGGTACGGGCGCTAACCTGATGCTGCTTGGGGCTGGTGCTTGCCAGTTCACCAAAATGCTACCAAAAAAACTGTTAGCGATCGCAGGGATCAGGCCTGACTCTGTGAACGCTGCAGTTATGCGTTTAGTGTTTTGTAAGTGACAGTGATCGATCGATACTGCACTTGGGTGGGCTGGGCTGGGCCGGGCAGAGGGGCAAAACGCAGGTGCTAGCAGGTATCTGGGCTGATCCCGCTAACACTGCGTTTTTGGGAAACCTAAACTGCTGGGGACGCTAGTATAGATCTGATCGGATCAGATATTGATCCGTACAGATACTATACCACTAAGGGAGGCGTATGCTGCGTGCGTGGGTGTTAGCGGTACTGGCGCTAATCTGAGGGCGACGCATATCACGGCCGGGCGATCAGGGGGCTAAACCTTTATTCGGTAATAAACGGCGGGTGCCCTGACACTATAAAAAATAAACGAACTAACCAGCGTCACCCGTAACACTTATACGGTGATCAGTGGTGAAAGGGTTAACTAGGGGGCAATCAAGGGGTTAAAACATTTATTAGATAGTATATGGGGGTCCCTGTCGCTATGAAACGCTGACGGCGAACCTAAATATTTACGTCCCTAACTAGCGTCACCAGCGACACTAATACAGCGATCAGAAAAATGATCGCTTAGTGACACTGGTGACGGGGGGTGATCAAGGGGTTAAAACTTTATTAGGGGGGGTTAGGGGGTACCCTAGACCTACAGGGGGCTAACACTAACTGCCCTACCACAGTAACTGTCACAAACTGACACCATGCAGTAATCAGAAAAAAAAAAAAAAACTGATTGGTGTCAGTGTGACTGGGGGGGGGTGATTGGGGGTGATCGGGGGGTGATCGGGGGGGGAACGGGGGTGTTTTGTGTGCCTGGCATGTTCTACTGACTGTGTGTGTGTTTGTGCACTCACATTGATGTCTTCTCTCCTCGGCGCCAGAACGGAAAATACCGAGCCGAGGAGAGATGACATAATTTCCTTTGCTGCTGTTTAGCATACAGCAGCAAAGGAATGTTCTGATTGGCCGGCGGCGATAGCGAGGGGGGGGCCATGAATGGATGGCCTCCCCCTCACCTCCGATCGCCGGGGGACAAAAGAGGACCGCCTCGGGCACCGGGGGGGGGTCCGATCGGACCCCCCACCCGCGGGAGGCAGATCACGTATATGTACGTGATTCTGCCTGCCCGTGCCGCCTTGCCGACGTAAATCGGCGTGAGGCGGTCCTTAAGTGGTTAAAGACTCTGTGCAGGGAAGATCAGCATCTGAACCCAGTGAAGGTGGAGGCTGATAGACTGGAGGTAAAAAAAGGCATTACAATTACATTTAAAGTAAACTTTTACCAGTATTGTGCATTATATTTAAAATGATCATATCCATGAAAAAAAAAATCTCAGCTTTTAGTACTACTTTAAAATAAAAGATTTATATCTCCCTTCCACCCTTCATATAGCTGCATGTCTGACTCATTGGTAAAATGCCCATATATCCTACGTCTGGGTGTATTTATTTCTATATATATGATATAAGTAATATATATTATTACTTTCACTGTTACACAGTATAAATTAACCCCTTATAGTAGCAATTATTTGCTCTTTTTGTACTACCGGTATAAAGAACTAATTTTATTTTTTTAACCCCTTAATGACAGGTGATACAAAAAAGCATGCTGCTATTACTAAACATCTTAGACCTGGTTCACACCTATGCGTTTTTTGGTGCTTTTTGCAGAAAGGCACCACAGTTGATTTAACATGGTTTACACCGGGACATGTTCACATCTATGCTTTTTTCAGTTGCTGCGTATTTGGAGACTTTTTTCAATGAACAACTGTGCTTTTTTTGCTTTTTTGGTTCAATAGACTTCAATGGAGTAGCTGCAGAAAAGAATGTAGTGAGTTTTTGCCATGGTTTGCATTTTTTTAATCTGCCCAACAACAAATTGGCCAAAAAAAAGCATAAAAAACGCAATTTGCAGCAAAACTGCGTGTGCAAAATCACAAACCACTGGGGAAAAGCACTGCAGATAAAGCAAACTGCATAGGTTTATACCTAGCCTTAGGCTGGCCATAGATGTATCGATTTTCGGAATTTCATTTGCTTTTAATATTCAGTTTTAAAATTAATGTAATTTCTGAATGAAAATCACATACACTGTCTAAAAATTTATTTGACCAAGAAGTTTTCTATTCTGCTCCTTCAAATTTTCCCATCACTGTGGTTGAAAACGAGCGTCGATTTGACCCCACTAACGATTAGAAAATCCAACAAACGTTCTTAAAATGAAAGTTTTTTGAAGGAAGGCATTGTTTGTGTATGGCCAGCATAAGTGACAGCAGGCGCACGTTGCTTTTATCAAGACACCTGCCTATGACAAGGGAGTCAGTCATACATAATATATTTAATATATTACAGTTCTGTCTGAAAATCGGCAAAATAGTCTTTAATTTTTTATTTCATTAAATAAAAAATTTGATCTCTGAGTCTGATGATATTTACCAGATTCAACCTCTTATAGTATATACAGTATATCTCTTCTGTCTGTTATTCTCAGAGTGGATTATATATTTTGCTCCCTAACCATATAGTTGGTTATTTATATTTACCATTGCATATAGATATTTAAGAATAAATTGCCTTTTTTTAAAACTATACATATTAACTAATTTATACACCACACTTTTTTTAAGGTTATTATCCGATTAATCAAAACAATAATCAGCCAACTAATCGATTATGAAAATAATCGTTAGTTGCAGCCCTAACAGGGAAAATAAAAAAACAACCCAAGCAAGTAAGTCACATAGTTTAAGGCAAAAATGTGTCTAACAATGTGGATCAGAGTGTTGGGCATCACAGCTGGTAGTCACGAAACCAAACTTCTGCGGGGAGAAATAGAAACTGTTCACTGGCACCGTTCATAATGGGGGAGTGTGCATCTTTCCTGCCTTAGCAACACAGAAAAATGGTAATAAAAAAATTACTTGCCTTGAAATATCACTCCAATAAACAAGATCCAGTGAAACAAACACACTTAAAATATATTCATGTTATAAGCATCTTGAAACCTATCAGACTATAACCCCCAAAGTTACAGAATTAGCAAGATTTGTGTCTTGTAGGAGGGAGTAGAGATTTTTTTAGGAGTAGATTTTAAAAGATTATCTACGTACATGAAGACGATTTATTTTACATATACAAAAACATATCTATGCATTTTCTTTTCCCAAGAACTGACATATAAAGCTTCCCTACCTTTACAGCTGTGAGTTCTTTAGAACTGTGAACAGTTATTCAAAAGATCGCCTGCCATCCTCAGGACAAACTTAGTACTACAGCTTATGCTACAGTATACCAATGTTTGGTACCATAGTACTACAGCTTTGGTACCATAGTACTACAGCTTATGCTACAGTATACCATTGTTTCAAAACTGTTAATGGATTTCCCTCTTTCTGAAAGCTAGTTTCCCAAGTAGCCAATTTTGCGGGTTAGCTAGTAATAATTTCTTTATATGAGCTTATTTGTAACTAGTAGCCCTTACTCCTGAATAGGTATCTTTTCAAACAATCCGATGTTTTTATAAAACTGAAATTCTTAATTATGTTTTTATTATGATTTTATATATGATTTATTAATTGCTAAAGCTGCAAGATGTTAAAATACTTTATTGGAACAAACAATGCTCTTGCTAGTGTTTACAATACTTACTAATATACTGTATACGTGTAGCGCTGGTAGATTTAAAATCTACCGCAGATTAGGTAAATTTAGTAAATTGTGTGTTAGGAAGGTTAAAAGTTCGCCTCTGTTCCAGCTTGGCTGACGTTGTGTGTACTTCCGTGCTGACCGGTGGGTGTCGCTGTTACCATTAGTCAGTGTTGGAAGGGCAACGTGTCGAAGTGTATAGATCCTCCTCTGTCCCGGAGGCACGATCGGTGGAGGTGGTTCTCTGAGTTGCATTCTGGGAAGGGGGTATTTATGGGACAGACGCCATATTTTGGGGTTCGTTTTACAGCCACCTGCTGGCCCTCCTGGCCGACAGGTATGCGTTAAGGAGCTACCTCCGATTGGGAGGCCCACGATGCTGCGGCGCAGGGGTGGGCCCAGAAGCTTGTCTGGGGCCTACCACCGAGGCCGAGGAATGGTCCTGAGCTGTGGGTCCTGTGTGATGAAGCTGGACAGCCGAGGAGATCCCAGGGGAGGACCCGTCTTGGAGAGATCGCGCAGCGTGCTGGTCTATAGAGGGGCCTGGTGACTCGGTTGCAGGACGTGTCCAAAAGAAGTAATTCTACAGCATAGTGTCGCCGGTTCGGCTTAAAGGTTCAGGTACTGTGACTGACTGTTCACTGCAGAAGATCTGATACATCCTGTGGCAGAGGATCGTGCAGATTTACCCCCCAAACAAGTCTGTGGCAGAGACTTTGGATTTGTGCTGCGTACTGGCTGCTAGACCTGTGAGAGAGGCCTATCCAGATGAGCAAAGAGTGTATCCCATGAGGGGAATGCATTCCACATAATTATCTGAATTCTACCAGTACATTTGTTTCTAAGATCTTATAAGAAGATATTTGAGTTTCTCCTGAAGGTTTCCTTTTCCGTCTCTTTCCTGCTACTTCCTAAAGTTTGACTGTTTAATAAAGCATTGAAAACGTACTCCAGTGTTGGGGCGTGTGTCGTCCAGCAGTAAACTCAACGGAACCCCTAGACCCGGTGCCGGTGAAACAGAGGGAAGCAAAATGAAGGTAACAGACCCGCTTAAACAAGCAGCTCCACCGTGAGTTATTGCTACATACGGTGCTATAAAGACAGTATACTCTTTATAAAGGCTATATCCATATTATAAAATCACCAAAAACTATCATTCTCAATGTTTAAGGACATTACATATATGGGAGGAAATAAAGAAAAAAAACCATACAAATACTCACTATCCTGCTAGAACTAACCTACCGGAAGTTGGTCTGCATTGAATGTGATGGATATTGGACCAATGTTGGAGGATTATTGTTGCTATTTGATTCCAGTGCTGGTATACATGGTACTTTGTGCACATTTATAATTTGGGTGTTTATATTGTTGTTTTTATCAAAGTTTTTTAATAAATGGATTTACATTATGAATATAAACATATTTCTTGTGTTTCTATCAATTATTATGGAGAGTGTACTTGAGAGGGCTATATAGGGGTTCTGTGAATTATACCACCAATGCATTTTCGACCTTTGCAATAAATGCTCCAATGTTTTTGGTGAGCTACTTTTCAGAATATGGTGGAGTGTGGAGCACTGGGCACAGTAACAATGTGCACTGGTGGCAACAGGGATTAATATTATTAGAAATTCATCATCTATGGAGACTTTAAGGGGTTGATTAACTAAAACTGGAGTGCAGCTGAGCATGGTAGCAAATCAGCTTCTAATAGTTTCACTCCCCTCCCCGCCTCCGGTCGGGTCTGGAGCAGTTACCCAATCTATGTTGGGCAGCGCTTCTCCCGGAATTCAACGATGGTTTGGATGGGCCGCCACTATTTCTCCCATATCCAAATGAAAAAAGAGTTTTTACAGGAGTTATATTCGAACAAAAAAAAGCACACAAGTCACTTGGTTGACTTATTTTTCTTTATGCTGCAATGCTGCTTATCCCACTGTACTCTGAAAATGAGTCAGAAAGATTTTTAAAATGTATCCAAAGCCAAACATTGTTTTTTTCTCTTTTGGATAAAGTAGGGAATAGTCATTTCACTTTTTTCTCCCCTAGTGTCATTTCCCTTCACTTTCTAACCTGGGGACTCAACAAGAAGTTAGAGGAATTGTCTAAAATGTGAGGGCAATTCTTCTTTTATACCAGTTACCAAAACAAGAGTCCCGTTGGAAGATTTATCTTTTACCCCAAATTTTGGGTTTCTGATCCCTTTCTGTCAGTGGTTATCAAGACAAACAAAGAGCAGTGATGTACTTGGGTGTGATCTGAACTCAAGTTCAGTTCAAAGCCAGGAGGAAGCTGTCAATGCTAGGCCAATCAATTGCTGGCCAGTTGCAAGTGCACAAAGGAACGGGTATGCTTGCGCATCATTGACCTAATATGACCACATGACCATAATAGGACAATGGCATTGACCTAATATTACCATGTGGCTAAATTAAGTTAATGATGTCAGAAGCATCCCTGTCCCTTTATGTTTTTGCAACTGTGGAGCAGGGAATACCCTGCCTGTAGCTGATTGGCCTGGCTGCCTTTCAGGATCAGCCCAACATGTGTTTGGACCAAACCCAAGAAGAACTCAAGCACAGGAAGAATCTCCTTAGGAGGTACATAGACAATACAAACTTGAGAGAGGTTCTGATCCTCAACTACTTCATTCAAAAAAACTACATACCCTTTAAGAAGAGAAATATTAATGAATAAACAAAACAAATTATGTAACGAAAATTCTAAAAAGGAACAATTTATATTGGCATTGGTAATGGTTATAGAATTAACAACTTGTTTAAAATTATAACCTCATATGAACATATGTCTCTTACGGAGATATAAACACACCCTAAGGAATATTAACCCAACAGAATTCTGTTATTTCCATAGCATGTCAGGAAATGAGGAAGATGTTACTATCTGTGTAAAGATCAGGCTATCGTAATCTAAGGAAAGGAAGAAGTCTATAAACTCAACAACACAGTGACTCATGTCTATCTGAATTCACACGAATGTGTTGGTGTTAATAAAGGGCATACTAGGCAGCTCAAGAGCCCACATATGTCGTAACATATAGGATAATTCATGTGTAGGCAATTTACTCGTACAGATCTATAGTTTAGTTATATTCAGAGAAATTGGAAACTAACTTATCTAGGAAATCTTTTTTGTTCTTGATGCTCTGTTGGGAAAAAATGTGCCCTCAAGGACTGTGGTCTGTAAGCAAAGCATCTCAGCAAAAATGGTGTTGCTCCTGTGTAGCCATGACCACATCAAGCTATTACACATAATGGTGTTTAAGTAAAAATCACTAGAGACCAACTCATGCACAGAAGAGAAAGCACAGTTGGGTACTAGAACATAGCTTCTGTATTAGGTCAGAAAGCTCAGAAAGATGGCTCCCTGCATAAATTACAGTGTAGAAATGAATGTAGTCACCCAGGAACAGTAAATGTGCTATTCACAGAATCACCAAGAATTACCACAGATTTAAAAGAAAATTTGATTTTGGGTTCTGGGTTCAGATACACTTTAACAATTCTTTTAATCCTTCTACTTACATGGAGATGTTATTGACACCGATGTGTACAGTTTAAGATCTATCTGCTGACCTGACACTAACCTTCAAGACCACAAGTAAGCTTCACAGTGGCCACTGTGTTGGAACACAAGTATTCCAAATGTCCAGTAATAATTAGAAAGGAACTGGAGAGTGGAATATCTCCTGCGACCGGGGTAGAAGCGAAGTGGCATCATTTCAACACAAAGGCTGCCGGAATGGTATAGAGCCTGTTCATTTACAGGGTGTGCGTTCTATATAAGTGAACTTGCGGTGACAGGGAGTCGGGTAGAGTCTGGGGGTTTGATGTTTTGATACACTGGAGAGTTTTATAAGGGAAAGGCATAAGCAAAAAAAGCAAAACCATAGACAACAAAGGATTTAGAAACAGAGGACGTTTTACTTTGTATCTGAGAGAGGATTGGAGAATGGATAGAACCAAATGTTTTTTTTTCTTTTAATAATAATTAAAAATGAATTAAAGTATAACTAAAGACAAAACTTTTTTTTAGTTTTGGATAGAGTGGAGAGGGATTGGAATGCTTGTCAGGTTTTATTGCTGTCTGTGCCTGCATTAAGGAGATTCACCCTGTCTATTTGTCCTATTATCATTGAAAGTGAAAGTAGAAGAAAATCACAAAATTTGGGGTTGTCCCCAGAAAAATAATAGAGGGGAAATCTTCCAATGGGGACACTAGTTCTGGTAAACCTGGGAGTCCCCAACGAATTCCCTTAATTTGCAGGGATTTCCTCTCATTTCCTGTTTAGCTATGGGACAGGAAGTGAAGGGAAATCTCCGCAATGGGACAAAGATGGCGAAAAAGGAATCTGACAGGTTATAACCCTCCCTTGCTCTATCCAAAATGAAAGAAAAAAGTTTTGCCTATAGTTCTACTTTAAGACTAGCAAAAGTGAACACGTTCCAGAATGGGAAAGGTTGAGGCTATAACAAACATTTGTAGAAGAAAGGAAGAGTGTCTTAGCAGACAGTATGTGCAGAAGAAGAGTGTTGCGGGTATGACAGTGGGCAGTATGTGCAGGAGAGGAGAACAAAGGGTACAACAGTGGGCAGTAAGTATAGGAGAAGAGTATGGAGGGTAGGACAGAAGACAATATTTGCAGAAGAAAAGTACAGAGGGTATTATAGAGGGCAGTAAGTGCAGGAGAAGATTGTGGAGGTTATGACATTGGGCAGTATTGGCAGAGAAGTACAGAGAGTATGTCAGAGGGTAGTATGTACAGAAGAGGAATGTGGAGGGTTAAACAGGGAGCAGTATTTGGCTGCAAAACATCATCTTGTTTACATCATACTTTTCTTCTAAATAGATAAAATAAATGAGCAAAATAATAAAAATTATTATTATCATTACTATTAATATTAGCAGTAGTAGTAGGAGTGGTGTAGTAGCAGTAGTAGTGGTAGTGGTGTAGTGGCAGTAGTAGTATTAGCAATATTAGTAGTAGTAGTAGTTTTTCATTAGTATTAACATAATTCAAATATAATTTGTATTATTATTATTATTATGATTATTATGTAAATTTTTCTATTTTTTGAATCAAATTCATTAATATTTAACTTCTTTAAATATGTGAAAATTATTTTAAAGAAATAACCACAAAGTCCTATTTGTAAGCTTCACAACAAAACCTCTTCCTGACCATTAATCATGTATAAGGAAGAAATGTTGCACAAGAGTGGGCTTTACTTAGTTTGCACTTTGTCATAACTTGTTGTCAGAGAATGAAGTTTACTTTTTGCTGTGATTGACAGAAGTTGTAAATGGTGAGTCACTTTCTGCAGATTGGCTCATGATTCCAGGTATGGTATAAAAGAACAAGCCGGGGACTCAGAATATCATAGGAAATCAGAAACTATTGAGAACCCTGAGGGACCATAAGACTTCCAGAAATGAAGAGCTTGTTTCTCGTTGTGCTACTTTCAGTAGCATACTGCTCGGCTTTTGCAGCTGAAACTTCACAGGACAATGAAGAGAACGCCAAGTTTGCTGAAGTGAGTATATTAAAGGGAAAGTATAGCCTTATCTGTTTTTTTATACTCATATGAAAGGGGTCAATTAAATCTTGGCAATGTGTTTAAAAACCTTCTTTCTATTGTATTTCTTATAATCTGTATATGTGATCGGGGCAAGTCATACTTTTTACAATTACTAATGTTCTCTGTGCTTCTTGATAAGTAGTGCTGGGATCTTTAGTCTTAAAAATATGTTTCCTCCTCTCCACCTTGCCCCCTCCCTCTGCTACACAAATATCCATCTATTTTTTTTGCTTTTCTTTTCTAGGCAAATAAAATGTAGTTCCCTGGTAAAAAAGGGGGGAAAAATGGAGGAAGGGAGAGAGTTCCTCTTTAATATACCCTTAGTGAACATCTACTAGATAAGTCTGACGAAAATTTACAAACTTTCTATGTATTTAAACTCTTACTCATAGAGGCGTATTATAACACAGAGAGCCAATGGACATTTCATTTATTTAATTAAGACCACATTAGAATAACATTAAAAAATCCACAAAAGGACACATTTACAAAGCGGTGAATGTGACCTTCACCAAACATTCACCAGTAGTGAATCAATCACTATCATTTATATTATAACAAATTTTCAATCTTTTGCACGATGTTGGATGAATCTTTAATGATGTTCCATTTTAATGACGTCTTTCTGTTTCATCTATACATTTGCCATATTTGTTTCTAAAGACCTTAATAATATAAAGATAAAATTAAGAGAGATTTTTTTTTTAATCTACAGGAGTATTTGAAAAAATACTATAACCTTAAGACAGATGGGGTGCGCCAGTCCAGGAAGAAAACGACCAGTCAATTTTCAGAGAAGATACGCGAGATGCAGAATTTCTTTGGTTTGGAGGTGACGGGAAGTCTTGACTCGGACACTATGGAAATGATGCAGCAACCCAGGTGTGGGTTTGTTGATGTGGGTGAATACAGCATATTCCCAGGAAACTCTGGATGGAAGAAGAGAGACCTGACATACAGGTAAAAAAAATTCTATTGTGTTACCTTCATAGACAGTAATATATATGTAGGGTTCGGGAGGATAACGTGACAGTAGATTGCAAGCTAACTTCAGTAATGTTTATCTCATAAATGTATATCCAGCCAAAACCTTTTGGTTTTTATTTGGGATGGGAGGATTAGTATGTCAGTTTTTTTATGGTTGTTTATTACACTGCTGGGAAGATTTACTCTCCCTGTATCGATAGTCATTGTCAATAAATATTTTAAAGTTGATATCTGAACAGTAATAGAGGGAAAATCTTCCAATGTATACTACTGTTTAGATGGTTATATCAAAGAAGGAAATCTCCCCACGCTTAAGAGATTTCCTTCCCACTTCCTGTTGTATCTCTGGGACAAGAAACAAGGAGAAATTTCTTCAGCAGTATACTCAAAAACAAAGATCAACCAAACATTGGTTCTACTTTGATTGACTTTAACCTCTTTCCCGAATATGGCCCTCTCAAGTACACCTGCAAAGCACACTGACATCAGCCTCCATCAGACTGAAATGTTACATAATATTAAACAGTTTATTTGGTCATACTGGATGCTCTACACATATGAAAATCATTCTGATAGTAACTAGCACATTAATCATATAGGACAATGGGTGGTTCTATGGTAATCCCCCTTTACAAATAATTTGAAATAATAGAACAATCTTATTTTTTTTAATTTAGAATAGTAAATTACACCCCAGACATGCCCGCTGCTGAGGTGGATACAGCTATCCAGAGAGCCTTCCAGGTTTGGAGTGATGTGACCCCCTTGCACTTTACTCGAATTTACGACAGTCTTGCTGACATTGAGATCTCATTTGCAGCACGAGGTATGTTCATAAGTCAATGTCATGCCATATCAGACTGAATCTTTATAACACACAGAGAGATAAATTTTACATTTTGTTTTTCTACAGTGCACAATGACTATTGGCCATTTGATGGTCCACATGGAACTCTGGCACATGCTTTTGCTCCAAATAATGGAATCGGAGGAGATGCTCACTTTGATGAAGATGAAACATGGACTAGTGGAACTAGAGGTGAGGTTTTTTTCCCTCTGTTCAATAATATACATATAATTGTAATCACTGCAAGATTATAGTTATATAATGAAAACTAGTTTTCCTTTAGTTAGAATATGCTAACTAAAGTCATTGGATGGTGCCGCCTGCTTAGATATGATACAGCTTCAGTACAATCATTCACAGTGCCCATTTTTATTTTTATTTTTTTCATTTAAGGTTATAACTTGTTCCTTGTGGCTGCTCATGAATTTGGTCATTCCTTGGGTCTCTTTCACTCTAACGATCCCAGCGCCCTCATGTACCCAACTTACCACTTTATTGAACCCAGTGAATTTCACCTGCCTGACGATGACGTTAGAGGAATTCAGTCACTCTATGGTAAGAGAAAGAAAATCACTTCCAGATTCTATTAGGAAGAGAATGGGTGACTCTACAAGTTATAGAAGGTTGCTGTGACATAACATTTGGTACTTTATTACAGGAGCCAGAGAAGTCCCAGTACAACCACAACCACCAAGCACTCCTTCTTCCTGCCAGCCAATCACTTTTGATGCTGTGACAACTTTGCGCGGAGAGATTTTATTCTTCACCAACAAGTAAGCTTTAACCTTTAATTAAATGTGTTTTTTTTATTTTTAGTTTAATGAGAATTTATGAAGTTTTACATTATTTTTAGATATACTCTATATGAGAATGTAATGAGTTTAAAGTACATATTTGTTTATTATGTGATTCCTGCCTAGTAGTGCTCCACAGTGACTGGAGTTGATTTACTAAAATTGGAGTGCAAAATCTGGTGAAGCTGTGCATAGAGAAACTAATCATTTAACTCATTTATATTTTCTAGAACGCTCTGGCGTCAGATTTCTCCCAATTCACTGGCCGAGCATCATTTAATCAAATCATTTTGGCCTACCCTTCCAAATCACATTCAAGCTGCTTACGAATACAAAGTAAAGGACAGGGTTATTGTCTTCAAAGGTGTGTACTTCTTATTTTTCTGTGGAATTATATGGACATAGTATAATCTATTTAGTTGTTAGAAGATAACATCTTTATGTGTGCTCCTGTTGGATACAATGCATGCCCAAGCATATTCTGGAATGTATGAAGTATTGTTTTTTTTTGCTAATAAATGGATTATTATATTTTAGTCAACCCAATATTCTTTTTTTCTTTTTTTAATTAGGTGCTAAATATTGGGTTATTAATGGTTATGAAGTCACAAAGGATTCACCAAAAAGCATCTATGACTTGGGCTTTCCCAGAACTGTTAGGAGAATTGATGCTGCAGTCCATGATGAAACCACAGATAAGACCTACTTCTTTGTAGATGACAAATTCTGGAGGTAAGACCAGTTTATGTGACACTTTTATCTAAAATCATGGAGGGATTTTATTGGGGTTGCTTGGTACGGATAAAATAAAATGATATAGTATTTAAAATTAACGTGCCCAGATCATGTACACTACAGTACTTACATATTCTAAACAAGGAGTAAAAGCACTTGGTGAACTACTTCACCTCTGCATCTATAAGCATTGTGAAGAAATACATTTTCATCTTCAAGGAACTTAGCGAATGAATAACTTCACAATAATTCATGCGAATGTTGGAAAATCGTTTCTTCTAACCTGTCTGTTATTTTTCAGTTTTGATGAAGAGAAGCAGACAATGGATTCTGTAACTCCTAAGAAAATAATTGATGGCTTCCCTGGTGTTGGAAATAGGGTTCATGCTGTTTTCCAAAATGATAGTAAGTAAATATAGTAGAACTGTGTATTTTATGTAGGGACCCCTTATGAGTCAGACCAATAAAATAAACACGTCTTTCTAAACATTCAGCAGGAAAACAAGATGATAAAACAAGTTTTAGTTTTTTGTAGCTCAAAGTAAAAACTCAGCAGGAAAACAAAAGATTTGTGCAATTGAGTGTAACTCATTTTCTGCAAGAAGAATGATGGATCTTGTTTATTAGGTGTACCATAAAACAAACCCATGCTTTTAGCCATGCAGGGCAAAGCAACAAGTTCCATTTAAAGTGATAATAAAGCTTCAGGGTTTTTTTTTTTAATTTATACTTACCTGCTCTGTTCAATGATTTTGCACATAGCAGCTCTGATTCTTTTCTTTTCGGGTCCCGCGCCGTCGCTCCTGGCTTCTCCCCCTCGATCAATGGCCCCAGAAAAAGCTACATGCCCTGAGGACAATGCTGAGGGCTCGCTCCCGGGCTGCTGCTCTATGCGTCTATATGATACATAGAGCCACAGCTCGACCCCTCCCCTGTTCTCTCCTCATTGGCTCACTGGCTGTAATTGACAGCAGTGAGAGCCAATGGTCTCCCACTGCTGTCTCAACCAATGAGGAGGGAGAGTCCTGGGACAGCCGTGCCAATTACGAACATCACTGGATCAGAGGTAGGTCAGGTAAGGATTGGGGGAGCCTGGGGGGGCTGCTGCATACAGAAGATTTTTTACCGTCATGCATAAAATGCATGACCGTTAAAAACCTTCAGCCTTTAGAACCACTTTAAAGTATATCGAAACTCAAGAAAAATATACATTTCAGCTTACCAATCCTTAGATGTCGGGCTGCCTTACTTTTCTTTTATTGGACATTTTTATCTATATTTTCATATTCTGGGATCACAACACTGCTTCCACAAGCTCACTGGATTTCTTGCAGGATTATCAGGATTTTGTGCACTTTAATGGTGTATTTTAACAGACAAAAAAGGATCACATAAGAGAAGCTCACTTGTTTTCTACACATTTTAATGATTTCCCAGCAGCACATACTCAGCTCTGCTCCATTTAACTGCCAGTCATGAAAAAGATTACCCTCTACTTTTTAGATTCCAATCTTTTTATTAAGTTTTTATGCATTTAACAAAACAGAACCCCCATGAGGGGGAAAAGTAGACAGAAACTTGGGTACAGATTCCCTTCATGGAGTAACCAATATAGCAAAGACAAAGCATTCAGCCAGAGCCTGAGGCTCTTTACCAAGATAGGTGTAGCGGTGTGTCAGGCTGACACACCACTCCACCGATCGCCGCGATGCGCGCCCCCGCGGGCCCGTGCGGCAGCATGTTATCCTGCTGGATGTCATATGATGCCCAGCCAGGATAACGGAAGCACCGCCCGGCCGCTATTCTGCTATAGGCCGGGAGGGAAGTGGTTAAAGATCCTTATCTAAAATCTAGTCATTTTGGGGCATTTCCACTTACCCTCTACTTTTTATTAAGTGTGGAGGGGGATCATGTTACTCATCCTCCAATATGAAATTGCTTCATTTTTTAAAAAAGAAGGGAAAAAACAGATAAAACAAAATATTTTTTTTTTCTTTTCAGAACTACTTTATTTCTTTGATGCTTCCCGTCAGTACGAATTCAGCACCGCTAAAAAGAGAGTCACCCGTTTACTGAAGAGCAACAGCTGGCTGAAGTGTGGAAATGTGAATAACAACAGAGTGGTCAGCCCAAAGAAAGCTCTTATAAAATAATTTATGTCTACTGCCTTTGCAATATTTGCATTTATTTGTTTAACTTACAAATTATGATAATATATTATATATTATGTTTATAAAATAAATTTTTTATGATATAAGTACAACTTTTTGTTCTTTACTATAAAGCTTTGGGTAAATAATTGCTTTACACTTTAACCGCCTACTAAGCCGTCTTGCCCGTAAATGCACAACATGGAAGTCTCTTCCTCTAACCCCAGTAGGTCCGGTAAACCTTCTAAAAAAAAAATTTCTACTGAAATTTCTTTATTTTTTTTAACAAACTCCTGTCCCATTACCAAAACCTTTTTTGGCAAAACTGACAAATGATTTCTTCCTTTTTATGGGCAGGAAAGACTCCTAGATCAGTTAAAGGAAAAGTATGGGAAATGAAAAAAAAAAAAAAACACACCCATACTCACCTATACAGCTGCAGCATCTGTCCAATGCTGCCGCTGCCCCCCCCCCCAGTTCTAAGACCGAAAACTGAGCGATCGCGTTCACCGTCTTTACTGAGCAGCCAGCCTTCTGCTGTGCCCATCCAGCACTCGCTGGAGCACCAGGCTGTAGAGGGGATGGAAGCAGCTGGCACAGGCTCTCAGTGCCGTGCTGAGAGTCTGAGCCAGCTGCCGGTCCAAGTTCCTACCTTAAAGTCTGGATCCCTGCAGAGCCTGAACTGTATCTGGACTGTATTGGATGAATCAGGGTCACAGGAATGCAGAAATAAGTGGACTCCTGTAACCCACAAGAGAAGTATGTCCAAAAAAGCTTTGGCCATACTTCTGTTTTAAGTTTGCCCTTCAATCACCTGTAACTGAAGGTGGCCCAGCTCTCCCTAATTTTCTAACCTATTACTGGTCTGGAGTCCTGCTTACAGTGCTCTGGTGCTTTGCCCTACCCTGAGACAATGCAGCAGTAACTTTGGAAGCTACACTTTTGGGATCATACTAAGAACTGAGCAATCTGTCCTTTTGAGGCCTGTGCTCTAACCCTGCCATTACCACTCCCATTAAAATAACTCTTACGGTCTAGAGACAGGCTAGAGCAAGATATAAACCTGAAGACACTTCTTCTCCACACACTCCTCTTCGGACTTCCCCCACTTATGTAATATTCCAGACCCTCAACTTTGGGCTAGCGATGGAATAAAGACTCTAAAATATATCATGCCACAGGATGTAAATCCCCCTTCCAACTACCCAATTCCATGTTATTCCACATTTTACAGCTGAGACAGGCAATAGGTGCACAATTTCCTGCTCAGATAACTTTCAACTCTTACCTTATAGAAAGTTTGCTATTAACTGATAAACTAATTAAAACAACTCCCCTGCCTATACCTTAGGGTAACTACTGCTTATAGGTCTAGGTTGACTTCTCTCTTTCAGAAGTGACAAGATGATATTCCATCATTGACTGAGGAAGACTGGGATGAATGCCTAGAACACTTTTTAACTGTTATGATTTCGGCCAATCCTCAAATGCGAGCCACGTGTAGAAAAATATAAAATAATGCATTTGGGTGGCAAAAATATGAATGCAATTTATACACTGGGGGAGAACCTCTGGGGGGATCTAGGATGGAAAAGGACCTGGGGGTCCTAGTAGATGATAGGCTCAGCAATGGCATGCAATGCCAAGCTGCTGCTAACAAAGCAAACAGAATATTGGCATGCATTAAAAAGGGGATCAACTCCAGAGATAAAACGATAATTCTCCCGCCCTTCAAGACTCTCGTCTGGCCGCACCTAGAGTATGCTGTCCAGTTCTGGGCACCAGGATCCTTTCTCAGGAAGGATGTACTAAAAATTGAGCGAGTACAAACAAGGGCAACAAAGCTAATAAAGGTTCTGGAGGATGTTAGTTATGAGGAAAGGTTGCGAGCACTGAACTTATTCTCTCTGGAGAAGAGACGCTTGAGAGGGGATATGATTTCAATTTATATATACCATACTGGTGACCCCACAATAGGGATAAAACTTTTTTTGCAGAAAGGAGTTTAACCTCCCTGGCGGTGTGATTTTTTCAGATTTTTGATGCTCAAAGGGGTACAATGTTTTGCATGGAAATTTGGCGTTTTATATTGTAGGCCTGTAATTCTTGGGAATAACACACTTAAAGCTGTCCAAACAAGAGTCTAGTAGACATCCCGGGTATGATAAAGTTTGAAAGACAAAATCATAAATTATAATATAATAAATAACTATAAATAATTATAACAAATAATAGTATAATAAAAATTATTCAATAATGTAATCAAATCAAAAACACTGAAATTTGCTCAGTTGCAGAATTGTCGCTGTCATTACTTTCAGTGTTTGATGATGAATTTCCCCATAAATCACTATCACTCAATTCTGCAAGTGATTCTAATTTAGCTGTTTTCTTGCTGGTCTAAAACTGCTTTTGATGTAAAGGGACACTTTTTGGTTGCTATGGACAATCTCCAGTTTCCAGGCAGAAAGAACAGTATTTATAATATAAAACATCACGCAGGACACTGGACAAAGCACTAGGGACAAAAGGGAGGTGAAATAATGTGATACAGTAATGTAATCTGTAACATTACAGTGTACTGTATGTGTTCTGTGTTTTTGACTTTTTGAATTTGGCACCGTGCTCCGCCCCCGTGCGTCTCAATACTCGCAGGGAATGGAGCTTGGCACTATGATAGATCGAGTGGAGTACACGGCTTGCACACTCACAGCGGGGAGACATCGCAGGATCCTGGGGACAAGGTAAGTAACTTTGCCTGGATCCTGCGATGCGATTCCGAGTGTGGCTCGGGGTTACCGCTTTTGGTATTGAAAATGCAATATCCAAAATCCAAATTGGGAATACCGCCAAGGAAGTTAACAAGACACGTGGCCACCTGTTAAAATTAGAAGAAAGGAGGTTTAACCTTAAACTACGTAGAGGTTTCTTTACTGTAAGAGCGGCAAGGATGTGGAATTCCCTTCCACAGGCGGTGGTCTCAGCGGGGAGTATCGGTAGTTTAAAAAAACTATTAGATAAGCACCTGAACGACCGCAACATACAGGAATATACAATGTAATACTGACATATAATCACACACATAGGTTGGACTTGATGGACTTGTATCTTTTTTCAACCTCACGTCTGGCGGAGAGCAGACGTAAACCGGAAGTCACGTGAATAGGCGCTCTAGACGCTATTCTATCTGTATTTTGCTTGTTTTTATCTATTTTCATGTAAGAGTCCACCCTGAAGCCCTCAATAAATTTATTATTATTCACCTAACATACTACACTATTAGAGGCTTTCTTTTTTCCTCTCTTTACCCCCAGGCCATCCGTGCCTCGGTGCAACACATTGTGACAGGCATGTGTGCTGTATTGGGAGCAGGGAGGAAAACCGTGGTAAATGGACGAGGACTATCTGGGCTTCATTCTGACGCTGTACACAGATCTACAAACTGATGCCAAGTAGCGATGCTTGTTTTATTACCTATTAAGGTGAGAGTTCTGAGAGACTGATGTTATCAAGAGATTTTTTATGAGGACATCTATGAACTTTGGCCAGCCTATTTATTTCTTCACTAAGTCACTTTATGCAGTTTTTATGGCTAGAACTGGGCCCTTCACTTATTCAATTTTGGATTTTTCACTCTCATTGCACGGATAGACAGCACCTTTATATCGATTTATATATTTTCCTTACCACTTGTTTTTATTTTATTATATCCACTTGATTGTGATGTCATTTATTGTTATGCACTTTATATACCTTTAAGCTACTTTACTATGTGTGAATAGATTTGACTGCGCAAGATCACTTTTATCTAGTATGTCATAGATGAGGTACAGAGATACATACTGTAGCGCTACCTCCATAGGAGCCGTTGATAGATTGGGATCTCTGTTCTTTTGTCTTGACTCTGAGAACAACCTCAGTCCCGCTGACACACCAGGTTAAGCAAATAGGTATTGCACTGCTACTAGAAGCACAAATATAGATACCGTGCACATAACTAAGGTTCAGTACTCAAAAAAACAAACAACAGACTGAGTTTGGTACATAAGATAACTCAGATCATGCTGCTGCTGAATCAGCCCTGCATAACTTACAGAAAGGGTCCATCTCTGCTGAGATATACTGTTCAGGGTTTCGCTGGTTGGCCCTGGAATCTGGATTGAATGACATAGCACTCTTCAGCCAATCCCGAATTGGCATATCCAAGGCAGTTATAGACACTTTGATTTATGCCTACTAAATCTCACAATTTTTCTGTGGTATGCTGACATCTAGTGGCAGTTTTGGGCCACAACAACCTGTTTACTAATGTGATTTTGGCATCTTTCTCTGTCCTCTCCTCCTGTTTAGTGCTAGTTAGTTTAGTCCTAGCTAGACCCTCCCCGCTATTTTCTCTCAATCAGTGTTGGTTTCTCGCAGAGGCTGAGCATATGATAGTCATTGTCTTCTTACACTTCAAAAGACTGAAAAAACATCCTCTGCACTGCAATTAGCTCAAAAAAATTGCATTGGATTCAACTTATGTGTCTTATTGAAGTGTTATAACAGTGTGCAGTATGTGCAAGAGAGGAGTGGTGGGTATGAGAGCAGGCAGTATGTGCAGAGGAGAAGTACAGAGGGTCTGATAGCAGGCAGTAAGGGAGGGTATGACAGTGGCCAGTATGTGCAGGAGAGAAATGCGGAGGGGGATTGTAATAGCATGTAGTATGTGCAAGACACGAGTGTGGAGGGCTTGGCACTGGTCAGTATTTGTAGAAGAGTACAGAGGGTTTGAAAGTGGGCAGTATATGCAGAAGAGGAGTACTGAGGGTATGAAAGTGCAATATTTGCAGAAGAGGAGTGTGGAGGTTTTAACAGAGGACAATTTTTGGCTGTAAAACATCATTTTCTGATTCTGATTTTGTTTACATCATTCTATCCTTTGAAAAAGATAAAAGAAAAGTGTATAGTAATAATACAATAATAATTATTATTGTTATTATTATTATTGTTAGTAGTAATAGTAGTATTTGCATTATTAACAAAATTTAAAGCATACTTTGTATTATTATTGGTATTATTGTTATTTAGAATTCATTTTTTTAACTAATTCATTTAATTCCGTTTGTATAATGTATGTAAAAATTATAACAAATTACCCACCATGTCCATTTTGAAGGCATCATACCTTTTTCCTGATCATTTATCATGTATGAAGAAAACATGTTGCACAAGAGTGGGCTTTACATAGTTTGTTGCACTTTGTTATAACTTGTCAGAAAATGGCATTTTTGTTTTTGTTTTTTTGTTTTTTTGCTGTGAAGGTGGAAGTTTTAAATGGTGAGTCACCTTCTGCAGACTGGCTCAGGCATCCAGGTATGGTATAAAAGGACAGTCCCGAGCAGACACTTTTGAGGACCCTAAGAGATCTTAAGACTTTCTAGAAATGAAGAGCTTGCTTCTCGTCTTGCTATTTTCAGTAGCATACTGCTCGGCTTTTCCAGCTGAAACTTCACAGGACAATGAAAAGAATGCCAAGTTTGCTGAAGTGAGTATATTAAAGGGAAAGTATAGCCTTATCTGTTTTTTTTTAATATTCATATGAAAGTAATTAACCTA
This sequence comes from Aquarana catesbeiana, assembly GCF_042186555.1. Classification (NCBI taxonomy): domain Eukaryota; kingdom Metazoa; phylum Chordata; class Amphibia; order Anura; family Ranidae; genus Aquarana; species Aquarana catesbeiana. Next base: position 80,336,789 of record NC_133325.1, on the reverse strand, counting down.
ATGTAAATCTTGTTTTAAAAACCTTGTTTCTTTCGTATTTCTTATAATGATATACCTGAATGGGGCAAATCATACTTTTTACTTTAATTACTATTAATATTATTATTATTATTATATTATTATCACAGTCTATGCGTCTTGTTGAGTAGTGCTGTATAGTGGTTGCACCTTCCTGTAACCTTCTTTTAGTGAACATCTACCAGACAAGTCTGACTCTCTATGTGTTTGAAATTTTACTCATAGAGGCCTATTATAACACAATAAGCCAATGGAGATTTAATTTATTGATTTAGGTCAGTGTTTCTCAAACTTTTTTGTCTTAGGGCGCACCTAAAAGATCTAAAAATTTTCACGGCTCACCTGAAAAGACTCAACAATTTTTGTGGTGAAGAACTTATTTATTTTTACATGTATTCATTGTTTCATTTTACATTTAATGTGAAGGATGTTCCTGCTTTCGAGAATACATCAGATTGAAGCGATTGTAATCTTCTTTGTACTTTCGCTTGCTTCCTTGCTTTTCATCTTACAGTTTCTCTTTCAGAGTTCCAGACTTGAATAAATATTTCTCCATCGCTAAACAATGAACACATTTTATTTATAAGCATCAAAATTGGAATGGAACGGTCTCTATTATTATAATATATTATTATATATATTATATATTAATATTATATATTATTATTATAATATATTTAGAGCGATCAAGTTCTTTTTTGTTTACAAACTTTTTTTATTGAGGTTAAATTGTGGTACAATAAGAGGTTTCAATTACAGTAAAATTAACATATAAAGGTTATTCCGTTATATAATTATTAAAAAATAGACAAGTAGAAAATATAATGATAAATCTTCAAGGGTTTTGTACAAATAAATGCCTGTGCAATAGTGCAAAGAATATATTCATGATGAAAAAATAAATAAAAAAATATAGAAATATAAATTTGAACTAACATCTCTATTCAATTGTTTGCATTTCTGAACGCTACATCTCCATGTGAGAACCAAGTGTCCCATTTTTTATTATAAAATTGTATAGAGTTGTATAATAAGTGAAAGATTTTTTCCATCTGGTTAATGGAACTAATTCTTGTTTTCAATTGATTTATCGGAATTGAGGGAGATTTCCAGTGATAGTCTATGAGCCAATGAATTGCTACACATATGGTGTGAACCAGTCTCATGGGGTATAGACAGTCCTTTGATCTTAGTGAATAATAGACAGTTATGAAGTGTGAGATTTATTTGAGAACCTGATATCGATGTTGTAAAATTACTTAACTGATTCCACATTTGTGAGACTTTATCACATTCCCAGAATATGTGGGAGAATGAACCAAGTAAGTCACAACCTCTAAAGCATGTTTGGGGTTCCGTGAGGAACATTCTGTGTAGTTAAGTAGGTGTATAGTCAGGGCCGTTTTTAAGGCAGGGCAAATGGGGCAGCTGCCCTGGGCCCTGTCATTGTTGTGGGGCCCAAAGCAGCTGTCTCATACTTGCCAACTGTCCTGGTTTAATTTCCCTCGTCCCTTGAAGTTTTAGTCCTGTGCTGTGTCCCAATATCTCAGTGTGAAGTGCTGCTACTAATGCTGCCCAGCTCTGCCCTATTGTTGTGTAAAGATGGCTCACCTGCAGACCCTGTGTTTACATGTAAATTACCGGCATTCATATTGTTGTGTAAAGATGGCTCACCTGCAGACCCTGTGTTTACATGTAAATTACCAGCATGCATATGTAAATAGCGGCGGCATTCATATGTAAATAGGGGCAGCCAGCGGCATTGATATGTATATCATGCCCCACTGAGGTCATATCCACAGTAATCTCTAGCAACCAATCAACAAGCAGAAATCATGTGCTGTAATCTCTAGCAAATAATCAGTGAGCCGTAATGTGTGCTGTAACCTCTAGCAACCAGTCAGTGAGCGGTAATGATACACTGTAACCTCTGGCAACCAATTGCAATAGGTGCCTGTTCTGATTCAGTAAACTGATTTTGAGTCTAGCTGCTATTTATTGTATGTCTCAGAGCAGGTGGAGAGCAAAACTGCATGGGGGGCCCCAAGAAAAGTTTTGCCCAGGGTCCAATCAATATTAACCACTTCCCGCCCGGCCCATAGCAGATGACGGCCGGGCGGTGGTTCAGTTATCCTGACTGGGCGTCATATGACGTCCAGCAGGATAACATGCCGCTGCGCGCCCGATCGCGGCGACTTACTTCCGGATATCGAAGCTCCGGCGCTGTGATTGGCCGAAGCCGCGATGATGTAACTCCCACAAATGCGCGAGGGAGGCACCGGGTATGGCACAGTACAACTGAAGCAACGGCACGTACGTGCCATTGCTTCAGTTGGCTTAAGAGCTCATGTGTCGATGACGTTGGCACATGCAAATACAGGGATATCTCCTAAACCGTGCAAGTTTAGGAGATATCCAGTGCAGCTACAGGTAAGCCTAAATATAGGCTTGCCTGTAGTATAGAGTGTTTGTAAAGGGTTTACAACCACTTTAACCACTTCAGCCCCGGAAGATTTTGGCTGCTCAATGACCGGACCATTTTTTGCGATTCGGCACTGCGTCGCTTTAACTGACAATTGCGCGGTCGTGGGATGCTGCACCTAAACAAAATTGTCATCCTTTTTTTCCTCCACAAATAGAGCTTTCTTTTGGTGGTATTTGATCGCCTCTGCGTTTTTTATTTTTTGCGCTATAAACAAAAGAAGAGCGATAATTTTGAAAAAAACACAATATCTTTGACTTTTTTCTATAGTAAATAAATATAAATACTTTTTTATCAAAAAAAAATGTTTTTTCCTCAGTTTAGGCCGATATGTATTCTTCTACATATTTTTGGTAAAAAAACGCAATAAGCGTATATTGATTGGTTTGTGCAAAAGTTATAGCGTCTACAGAAAAGAGGATAGATTTATGGCATTTTTATTATTATTTTTACTAGTAATGGCGGCGATCTGCAATTTTTATTGTGACTGCGACATTATGGCGGACATATCGGACACTTTTGACACATTTTTTGGACGATTGACAATTATACAGCGATCAGTACTATAAAAATGCACTGATTACTGTATAAATGTCACTGGCAGGGAAGGGATTAACACTAGGGGGCGATCAAGGGGTTAACTGTGTTCCCTGACTGTGTGTTCTAACTGTAGGGGGAGGGGACTGACTAGAGGGGATGACAGAACGTGGTTCCTAGCTATTAGGAAATCACGATCTGCATCTCCTCTCAGGACAGAACAGGGATTTGTTTACACACACGTCCCTGTTCTGCCTCTCGTGCTTGTGATCGCTCATGGCCGGCGGTCATGGCGGCCACCGGTCATGAGCAGCGGCACCCCCGCAGTGCAGCGGGCGCGCGCGCCTGCTATCCTGCTTAAAGGAGCCGATGAACAGCTACGACGGCTTGCGGGAACGTGCCGACCTGCCACAGTATAATGACGGCGGCCGGTCGACAAGTGGTTAATGATATTCCATTTTAATGACGACTTTCTGTTTTATCCATACTTTTACCATATTCCCTCCTCAACCCCTTTATAAAAATAAAATTTACAACAGAGATAATTTTTTTTATACCTCTACAGGAGTATTTGAAAAAATACTACAACCTTAAAACAGATGGGGTTCGCCAGTCCAGAAAGAAAAATAGTCAGTTTACAGAGAAGATTCGCCAGATGCAGGAGTCCTTTGGTTTGAAGGTGACCGGAACACTTGACTTAGACACCATGGAAATGATGCAGCAACCCAGGTGTGGGTTTGTCGATGTGGGTGAATACAGTGTATTCCCAGGAAACTCGGGATGGAAGACAAGAGTACTGACATACAGGTAAAGAACATTTCTTTAGGGTTAGGGTTCTGAACAATACGACAGCAAATTATGAGATAACATCAGTAATGCTTAGTTCATAATTGTATCTCAGGCCAAAACCTTTTTTGTTTTTAATTGGAAAGGGGAGATTCAGTATTAGTACCTCTGTCAGGTATTTTTATGACTGTCTTTCACTGCTGTGGAGATTCACTCTCTATGTTTTTCTTGATGCCCACTGTCACCAGTAAGGAAAGTGGTGGGAAATGAACCCTTTCATGACTAAGCCTATTTTTGAAATTTGGTGTTTACAAGTTAAAATCCGTATTTTTTGCTAGAAAATTACTTAGAGTTCCCAAACATTATATATATTTTTTTAGCAGAGAATCTAGAGAATAAAATGGAGATTGTTGCAATAGTTTATATCACACGGTATTTGTGCAGCGGTGTTTTAAACGCAAATTTTTGGAAAAGGGACATTTTCATGAATTTTAAAAAATCCAAACAGTAAAGTTACCCCAATTTTTTTGTATAATGTGAAAGATGATGTTACGCCGAGTAAATAGATACCAAACATGTCACCCTTTATAATTGCACGCACTCGTGGAATGGCGACAAACTACGGTACCTATGAATTTCCATAGGCGACGCTTTAAATTTTTTTTACAGTTACCAGGTTTGAGTTACAGAGGAGATCTAGTGCTAGAATTATTGCTCTCGCTCTGATGATCGCGGCAATACCTCACATGTGTGATTTGAACACCGTTTACATATGCGGGCGCGACTTCCGTATGAGTTTTCTTCGCTGCGCGAGCTCGCAGGGACGGGGGCACTTTAAAAAAATTTTTTTTTTTTTAATTTATTTTATTTATTTTTATACTTTATAAATTGTGTTTAAAATTTTTTTTTTTTTTAACTTTTATTGCTGTCACAAGGAATGTAAACATCCCTTGTGACAGTAATAGGTGGTGACAGGTACTCTTTATGGAGGGATCAGGGGTCTAAAAGACCCCCATCCCTCCTTTACACTTCACAGTATTCAGATCGCCGAAAACGGCGATTCTGAATACTGTATTTTTTTAAAAAACCGGCGCCATTGGCGGCCGAGTAAACGGGAAGTGACGTCATGACATCGCTTCCGCGTTTACATTGAGAAGGCTGGAACGAAGCCGCCCACAGCTTCGTTCCAGCCCACCACCAGCCGCCAGAGACAGCTGATTGGAGACCGGGCCTCTCAATCGCACGGGAGGCCCGATAAGAGCGACGGGAGGCGGCGGGAGGCGGCTGGAGGGGGGATGTCCCCTCCCGCTCCTCCGGTATAACAGCCAAGCGGGTTTTAGCCGCATCGGTTGTTATACTCGGGTAGCCGATCGCCCGCTGAAAACAACGGTACCGGGATGATGCCTGCAGCTGCGGGCATCATCCCGGTATAACCCCGGAAAGCCGAGTACGCATATCTGCGTACGGTCGGCAGGAAGGGGTTAAAAATATTATAGATATCATCTGAACAGGAATGTAGGAAAAATCTTCTAATAGGGTTAGCTGTTTTGATGAGATATGCCTAGAAAATAAAGTTCCCTTCCCTTAAAGCTTTCGTTTATTTAGTATTTTTTTTTAAATTAGCACAAGGAACGGTACTTACACTTAAATGTGAAGTGTCCCTTATACTGGTGGCTGCGTTTAAATCTTCATTACCACCGCAGCAGAAATCTTACGTGCTGCGTGGCTCAATATGAGCAGTTGGACCCATCATAGGCACTTGTCAAGAGTGCTGATTATGTTAGCTCTTTCTGCTCCCCTCCTCCATTCAAAGAAGCTATGCTATAGCTTCCAGCAATATGAAAGGTGCTATATGAATGGAGGATGTGTGGATGAATAAAAGGTATATATAGGACCATATAAATCCTACAAATATACATATATGTAGTCCAAATAGGACAATGGGTGGTTCTATGGCAATTTCCCTTCACAAAGAATTTGAAATAATAGAACAAACTGATTTCTTTACTCAGAATAGTGAATTACACACCGGACATGACCGTTGCCGAGGTGGATGCAGCTATCCAGAGAGCCTTTCAGGTTTGGACAAATGTGACCCCCTTGACCTTTACTCGAATTTACAACAGTGTTGCTGATATTGAGATCTCATTTGCAGCACAAGGTATGTTCATACGTCAATGTCATGCCATATCAGACTGAACCTTTATAACACACAGAGAGATGCATATTTATGTTTTTTTCTTTACAGCGCACAATGACTACTATCCATTTGATGGTGAGCATGGGACTCTGGCACATGCTTTTGCCCCAGGTACTGGTATCGGAGGAGATGCTCATTTTGATGAAGATGAAACATGGACTAGTGGATCTAAAGGTGAGGTTTTTTTTTCAGTGCTCAGTAATTTACAAAATATTTATAATTACTGCAATATTAAGGTTATATAATGAAAAAACTATTTTCTTGAGTTAGGAGTATGATAACTTAAGCTTTTGCATGGTGCCCACTACTTAGATATGTTACAGCTATAATACATTCATTAAGAGTGCCCATTCTAATTTGTTTATTTCATTTAAGGCTTTAACTTGTTCCTTGTGGCTGCTCATGAATTTGGCCATTCCTTGGGTCTCTCACACTCTAACGATCCAAGTGCTCTCATGTACCCAACCTACCACTTCACTGAGCCCAGTGAATTCCACCTGCCTGATGATGACATTAGAGGAATTCAGTCACTCTATGGTAAGAGACAGAACATCACTACAAGACTCTATTAGGAAGTGAATGGGTGACTCTACAATTTATAGAAAAGGTTGCTGTGCCATAACATTTAACATTGGTACTTCATTACAGGAGCCAGAGAAGTCCCAGTAGTTACACAACCACCAAGCACTCCTTCTTCCTGCAAACCAATCACTTTTGATGCTGTGACAACTCTGCGGGGGGAGATGTTATTCTTCACCAACAAGTAAGTTAATTTAAACCTTAAATTAATTTCTAAATTTTTTTTTTTTTAATGAGAATTTTATTTTGTTTTACGTTTTTTTTTTTACTATACTGTATATGAGAGTGAGATGAGCCTAAAGTACACCTGGCTGCCACTACTGATGTATTTCTAAAAATGTTAACTGCCTGGCTGTAATGTTAAACCACTGACTGCAATATTTTGTACACCCCTGTCCTTTATCTGCATATAAGTTCCAGATCGGTGACTCACAGTATCGAAGCCAGAGGGCCAGTATGGTAGCCAATCAACTTGCTTTTTCAGGTGGAGATTTCAGTAATGTCGGTCTTCTTAACTCTCTTAGAAGATATTTCCTTTAATGTGACCAGTCTGTGTTGGTCTGAGAACAGCACATTTATGTTTATTGTTTGTAAATAGTGATATATTTAAATGGATGCAGCCATATTTGCTTATTATGTGCTCCCTGCTTACTAGTAACATACTGTGACTGTTCTATGCTGCTTCTCTGTCTCACTGTGAGCCTATGGGTTGAGTATGATCAGATTGAAAGTTAACTCTTTATAAGGATAAGTAAATTTATCTAATCAGTCATTGAGCGGGGAAGCTATTCAGATTCTCTTATACATAGATGACCATTAAAGACATCAAATTACAATTACAAACTACAAAATTGGTATGTGAAATACAAGAATCAAAAACAGAGTGTGTATGTAAAATGAGATTGTCATGGCAAATGACATTCAGCTAAATGTTACAAAATATCTACTCCAGAGTTTCTCAACCAAGGTTCCATGGAGAGTTCCAGAGGTTGCAAGGGATTCCCTGAGCAATGGGCAATTTCTGCTTCTCAGATAAGTTCCCACTGACACCCAGTGGCGGCTGGTGCTCCAGCCGGGGGGAGACATCAAACAAACCACTTGACCACCTCGCCCCCCTCCCCCCCGCACGCGCGTGGTACTCTCGCGGTCGGGCTCTCAATCGGCACCGATGCAGAGCACTGAGAGATTGCTCTGGGTGGCCAAGTCCCAGATCTTTCTGTACATCCTCCCAATGCTTAGCCAATACGATCACTTCTACTCTTGGCCAATCGCACTCCTCCCACTTCCTGATTGGCCGGGAGGAGAAGCAGGAAGATAATAACGAATATTAATTTTCGTTTGTCACACAACTGGGTGGGCTCAGGGTGCAGTACTCTGCGCCCCGAGCCCACCCTTTTTTAAAGATAATTAGAGCCCCAGGCTCTAATCATGTGCTTCCAAATAAAAACCCCCATTTGAATCCATGCGTTCGTCGCCCTGCATGTAGATTAGGGGCCGAGCGCATGGATTAGGGGGGTGGTGCCCCGTATGGAGTGGCCACCGCTGCTGATTCCGTTGATCCTTTTAGCTATTTGTAAGGGGGTAATTCTTACCAATGACCACACATATAGGGAGCACTCTTCCGACTAACCATCACACTAATGTATCATAAGTTTTAGACATAGTAATTTTTAGCAGGGGTTTCCTGAGACTGGAAGGCTATTTCAATGGTTCCTCTGTGTTGAGAAGGTTGAGCTACTCCCTAGAATCCCCTAGACAAAAAAGTGCAATGGACAGCTCACATATTTCATAAATTCAATGATGTGTCAGATAGCTTTTGCCACTTGGCCACCGGATCAAACTGTGAGCACATTGTCACAACTCAAAGGGCTGGAAAGAAATTGATTTTTAAAGAAATAACAATATTGTTAGTTTGAAAAGAGGGAACAATGGAAGGCTACATGTAAACATGTTACAAAAAATAGTGAAGAATTAAGACAAAAGTAGAAGGATTATGTTGCTGCAGTAGTCTCCTATGACTTAAATTGATATTTTAACCCCTCTGTATTTTCTAGAACTTTTTGGCGCCAGATTTCTCAGAATTCAAAGACTGAGCATCATTTAATCAAAACATTTTGGCCTGCCCTTCCAAATCACATTCAAGCTGCTTATGAGTACAAACAAAAGGACCAACTTCTTATCTTTAAAGGTGTGTACGTCCTATTTGTCTGTGGAATTTTGTGGAGATAGTATACTCTATCCTATTATTAGTAGATAATGCCTTTTTTGTGCCCCTGTCGGGTTCAGTGTATGCCAAAGCACATTCTGGAATTTATTACGCTTTTTGATAATAAAAGGGTTAGGTTATGTTTTAATCAACCCAATATTTTTTTTTTAGGTGCTAATTATTGGATTATCAATGGTTATCAAGTCACAAAGGATTCACCTAAAAGCATCTATGACTTGAACTTTCCCAGAACTGTTAGAAGAGTTGATGCTGCAGTCCATGATGAAAACACAGAAAAGACCTACTTCTTTGTAGATGACAAATTCTGGAGGTAAGACCAGAGTTTATGTATCTAACATCATTGAGGCATTTTAATTGGTATAGATCAAATAAAATGATATAAAATTTAAAGTTAACATGTGCCCAGATCTTTATAAACCCTAAAATAATTACATATTCGGAACAAGCAGTATAAGCACCACAGGAACTCATTCCTCTGCATGTATAAGCACTGTGAAGAAATTAATTTTCATATTTGAGGATCTTTAATAAAGAATACTTTCACAAAAATTCACAAAAAATGTTGAAGAATGGTTTAATGTAACTTTGCTCTTTTTTTCTGGCAGTTTTGATGAAAAAAAGCAGAAGATGGATTCTGTAACACCTCAGAAAATAATTGATGGCTTCCCTGGTGTTGGAACGAAGGTTCAAGCTGCTTTCCAAAAGGATAGTAAGTAAATAAAGTAAAACTGTGTATTTTATTTAGGAACCCATTACAAGTCAATGAAATTAACACATTTTCTCAAACATATATAAACATATATTCCTAAACCTATTTTCCTAAACAGAAAGACAGATGATAAAGACAAGTATTATATTAAAGTTTTAGAGGGATATTTACTCGTGTGTTAAAGTAGCTCAAAGTAAAAAAACTCAGGGAGGAATTCAAAAAGATTTGTGGCATTGTGCATAATTATTTCCTTTTGCGGAGAATGATGGGTTTTGTCTTCTAGATGTACCTTAAAACAAACTCATACTAGCAACAGGTTCTATTTAAAGTTTATTCAATTAAAAAAAAAAGATAATAAATTACAAATTACCAGCCCTTAGATATGGTGCCTGGGTGACATTTCTTTTATCAGGCACGTTTTTCTTTTCACCTGGTTATCTTGCCAGTAACTCACTTCCTGTGCTGACAACTCACTGTAGAGTATTTATATTGGAACCGTGTTGTCACTCTAGGACAGGAAGTGTGTTAGGACTGCAAAATCTTCCTGTTCTCCATACTATGGGGGGGGGGGGGATGTTCTGTAGTTCACAGAGGTATATTGTGCATAGATGACTGCTTCAGGTAAAGCTACAGAGTCCACAGGAAGTTACAAGCTCACTGGATTTCTGTCAGAATCAACATGATTTTTTCAAAAGTGAACAAATAGAGGAACAAATAGGTTCATTGACAGGTTTTACACATACACCAATTAGCCATAACATTATGACCACTGACAGGTAAAGGGAACATCTAGTTACAATTGCATCTGAAAATTGGTGGGATATATTAGGCAGTAAGTGAACATGTTGTCCATGAAGTTGATGTGGTGAATTTGTGGCCAAACTCTAGTCTATCTATGGGCAGCTTTAGTGTTCGAGCATGCTACTCTCATCCACTTCCTCCCATGAGTTAACACTAGTGCATGTTGATTAGTTTAGTGCAGTCACATTAAGCAGGCAGAGTGTCCTTAAGCCTGTGTAAACGCCAAACCGAGACTGATATGAGCAAACAATTTTAAATGAATTAATTTTAAAAGAGGACAAAAAACACAGATAAAAAAAATACATATTCTTCTTTTTTAGGACTTCTTTATTTCTTTGTTGGTGACCATCAGTATGAATTCAGCACTGCTAAAAAGAGAGTCACCCGTTTACTGAAGAGCAACAGCTGGCTGAAGTGTGGAAATGAGAACATCAGCCCAAAGAAAGCTCTGATAAAATAAATAATGTGTACAAGCCTTTTTCATATTTACATTTCCATCTACCAGAAATAATATCTATAATAGGCAGTCTAATTAATAAACAGTCCAAATGTTATAGCAGCGCTGATGATGGATAAGTGTCCAACTCCACAAACATGTAACATATACGCTTTGATGATGTAGCAAACTGAGTATGTAAAGATGGGTGATCCTAGGCAGTGGATTATATGTGCACCCTACACCAACTCCCAGTTTTCACCACGTGAGGCACTCTTTCCCCCGATGGGGTTTAAAACTTACCAAACAGTTGAAAAAAGATAGCCTTAAACAAGCATTTCCTTCAACCAGACTCCCATCATCATCATAGAAAGCAGGCAAATGTTGTGCTCCAAAGGGGTTCATAAAAACACAGAAATGCGGACATAGCGTAATTCTGCTTGAAATCCCCAAAATACAGCCAACCCAGCTTCCAATCTACATACATTTAAACACTGTTAGAAGAACATTTGAAATAGAGTGTGTAATCACCAAATCTCTTGGTCCCAAGAGCGCTCCTGTTGAATACACGGCGTTCACAATCACTTCCTGGTTGGGAACAGCTGACGGTGAAGCGTGCTCATCACTTCCGGTTAAGTCGTTATAGCCACGCCTAAAGTTAATTGTTAATGTTATTTCTGGTAGTTGTTATTACTGTATTTTAAGAGAATTTCTTTTATTATACTTCAAGCGGCTGCTATTTGATCTTTGTTAGATCAAAGTATATACTGGGATTATATCATCAGTACTACTTCTAATATACATCAGTTTTAAACTGCTCCACCTGCATATATTGAGCAGGTGACTCATGACGGCTGGGATAATTTTGTGCTAAGTAGTGTGCTGTAGGCCTCTTTTTGTACACTTTTTTATAATTTACATTTACTTGTTTAACTTATATATTATGATATTTTTTGCATCTATTATTTGTTTTTCAAATAAATTTTGTTTAATATCAGTACAACTTTTTATTCTTTATTATAAAACCTGGGGTAAAAAAATTCATAAATGAACACAATTTTCACTTAAACTGACTATACTACAAAACTCCAGTTCAATTTAAAAGAAATACAACAAGTGTACATGAAGAAACATAGATTTTTTTTGCGCTTGAGGTGTGCTGTAAATGCAAGTCAGTAGTTTTTAATTCACTCTTTATTGATTTGATCTGTGCAGTGTGGTGACCATTAGAGTTTAGTTGTTAGTTGTTAGTTGTGTGCAACCTGCTTTCCTGGCGTCAACATGGCAGCACACGTGTGATAGTAGCCCCACCCATTTCTGCCCACAGGAGCAGTGCAAAGCTAGAAAATGTTGACACCCATACAACAGCCCATTTCTATTTTGCTTTAGAGGACCTTGGCCTCTCACTCTTTGATTAGGAACCTCATAAAGTGGCCCCCATGTAGCTCCTCCTTGTGGCTCCATGGGATCTGAAGTAGTTCTTTTGTAGCCTTTGCTTTGGTGAGGCATGTGTCTGGACTAATGGTCTTATCAGGCAAGGAACCCTTCATGGTTGTGCATAAGACACTATTCTTTTCAAGGTGATGTTGAAACACAGTTCTTTCTGCCTGTGGTAATTTCTATCTGTTAACCCAACCAGGACATCCTTATTCGGTCACTTGGTCCACTTCCAATTCACCCAAAGGAAGTTTCTTATTATTGACTGGATGTGGTTGGGGCTGTAGATTCTGTCTCTTAACCTCCACTTCTTTTTCAGACAGGTTATTTGTTCTTTGTTTTCCAAGATGGACCTTGTAATGCTCCAGTTTCTAGTTTCAACATCTTGAGGTAACTCAGCAGACTAGCATCCAACCTTATGTTTCAAGGTTCAGGTTCCATCTTTTCCTGACAAGATGCAGTCTACTAAATCTGCTATGAGTGTTTTGTGAGCTTTTTGGCTTAAGACTGTCTCTGACATATTCAAGATTGCCACCTGGACTTCTAGCTTGACTTCAGTTCTACCAGGTGGACAGTCAGCCACATCTGAAGCCAGCTTTGGGTGTAAGACCCCTTGAGCAAGCTGTAGTTGTTGCGTCTCAGGCCTGTTGGTGGTTGTTGTTTGCATAACCCACAGTGGATCTCCTTTTGGACATGCTTAGCTTAAATACTACTCCAATGAATCCAGATCGAGAATAGCACACTTGCAAAAAAACAGAGTTATTTAGGTAGTCAGAACAGCTATACCTAGCTCCTTAAATGCAAACAAGGGTAGAAGGCATTAGTGCACACCTCATGTTTCCCAAAATTAATTCAAAGAGCCTACTATACATCAGGGCTGGTGCCACTGTGAGTGATTTCTGCACATTGGACCAGAAGCATCTTGACTACATGAGCACAAAAATGATAGGAAGGACAGCCAAACTGGTCCTCTTATATAACATTCCTTCAACACTACTAATGGCCTCAGCAGCCCTCACTACTGATTTTGGTGGGAAGGCTGGAGCTTTAGTTTCTTTTAAAATAGGATTTGCTTAAGCTTTTCACCTTAATAGCTAACTAGTCTACTTCATGTGTGCCGCCATTTTGGCATCAGGTAAAAAGAAAATTGTACCGTACTTACTGTACTTTGTCATTTTCCTTTGCTGATGCCAATCCATGGCAACATACTAAACCCACCCAGTTGACTCCTAGAGTTTTACAAGGAATAGGCTGTTGTGTGGATGTCAACATAGCTTGGTACTGGTCCTGTGGGTGGAGATGGGCGTGCTACTACCATATGTGTGCTACCAGGGATTGGTGCTAGGAAATGAAAATTATGAGGTAAACATGATACAATTTTCTGTTTTGTGCTTTTTTGGGTACAGGAGGTCCTACTGAAATCCAGTCTGCTACAAAGCAGGTCTAATGCGAGACTGAACCCAAAGCATTTTTCAATGCATACCTCCCTAATTTTTGAAATGAGAAAAAGTAACACCCTTTGGCACAAAGTATGTAAGATGTGGGCACATCCCTGCCACACCCCCCAGTTACTCACACCATGACCAATTAAAATATCACTAAAGGCAACATGTTTTTTATTAGATGTGGATATTGTAGTGAGCAGATAGATCCAGGTTTTGTCAGGTTTATATTGATGTCTGTGCATCTATTAAGAAGCTTCACTCTCTCTAACTGTTATGATTGTGAGCCATGAGAACAGGAATATATGGGAAATAATTCAATAGGGTTCAGGTGCCAACTGTTTAGGAGGAGGTCTCCCTCAGATCGGAAAGATATTCCCACACTTCCTGTGGAGTCTGCACAGCTCTATTAAGCCACAGATGGCTAAAAATGGTGGTTTTAATACTCCTCTGCTCTATCCAAAATATAAAGATTTAGCTTCAGATATACTTTAATATGCAACAAAATGATTAAGTAAACTCATAAGTTTTTTTTTTTATATCTCTTATATTTCTTTGTACAGACTATCCAAATTACAAATTCACGTAAACTGTAGAATGAGGGATTAAGCCTGCAGGTCACTGCAATACAAAAAGGAAGGAGTTCAGAGTGAGATGAGTTATGAGGGCCCCTAAGCTCATCTCTACTCAAGGCAGCTGAAGATGTCCAATGTGTGTCTGTACTGAACATAAAAGAGCAACAAAAAAAAAATGGCCACAGTTCATATCAGTTTATAACCAGCAAATAAAGGTGAACATGGGTAGGGCAGTACAATGAACCATAGCTCCTAACTGATCATCAATTTCATATGTAGGTTGAAACACAGTCATTAACTTAAACAGAAACAGCTGTATAGGAGGTTTAAAACTGGGTGAGGAACAGCCAAACTTTGCTAATAAGGTGATGTTGTGGAACTTTCATGTCACGGGCCATACACCATGGTAAGACTGAGCGCAACAACAAGACACAAGGTAGTTATAATACATCAGCAAGGCCTCTCTCAGGCAAACATTTCAAAGCAGACTGGGGTATCAAGCTTTTGTTAAAGCATTTTTGAAGAAGCACAAAGAAACGGTGAACATTGAGGCCCATAGACGTAGTGGACGGCCAAGGAAGCTTAATCAAGTGGGACCCAGATACACCCATCTACTGTCTAGAAATTTAGAAAGAATCATCTTCATGGAAGAAATGCAGCCAAAAATCCAAAACTCTGACGTGGAAACAATGCTAAGCGACTTAACTTTACATGAAAGCATAGGAACTGAGATGCAGACAAATGAGAGCAATTGGAGTCAAAATTTGAAAACTTTCCCTGTAGCAGGAAGCGGTTTGTTTGCCAAAGAGCTGGAAAGTGGGGTGATAATGAGTGTCTGCAGGCAACAGTGAAGCATGGTGGAGGTTTCTTGTAAGTTTGGGGCTGCATTTCTGCAAATGGTGTTGGAGATTTGGTTAGGAACAATGGTGTCCTCAATGCTGACAAATACAGACAGATACTTATCCATCGTGCCATGCCATCAGGGAGGTTCCAAATTTTTTATGCAGCAGGACAACAGCCCAAAACATATAGCCAATGACATTAAGATTTGTCTTCAGCATAAAGAAAAACAAGGAGTCCTGAAAGTGATGGTTTGGTCCCCACAGAGCCCTGATCTCAACATCATCGAGTCTTTCTGGGATTACATGAAGAGACAGAAGGTTTTGAGGCAGCTCTAAATCCACTGAAGATCTGTGGTTAGTTTTTCAAGATGTTTCTTCAGAAAACTGTATGTAAGTGTACCTAGAAGAATTGATGCTGTTTTGATGGCAAAGGGGGGTCACACCAAATATTGATTTGATTTGAATTTCTCTTCTGTTCATTTACTTCTCATTTTGTTAATTAATAAAAATAAACCACTAACACTGCCATTTCTGAAAACATTCTTTAATTTACAGCATTTTTTTTACACCTTCCTAAAACTTTATATCTATGGATATATATAGTGATATTCTGGGTTCTGGATCACCAGCCAGACAACTTTTATTAATTTTTTTTATGTTTCTAAATAGGCAAACAAAAATACCTTTCTTCAGCATACAAAATAAAAGCAGTCCATAATTTCTGGAACAACTTAATAACTTTGGTACACCACCAGAAAAACTGGTCCCTTACCAGGGTTTTATAGTACCCGCCTGCTTCAGGGGTCCAAAGAAAAGGACACCACAGCTCAGCCGTATCTATGTAAGGAACAGCACTCAACTCCTTCTTACATGCATATTCTGTTCCACATCACATCTCACTGACACCTACTAGCTGCTTCCTGCCCCTTTCTGCCTTTTCCTGCAGGCGGGTTAACCCCCTTCAGGACCACAGTACTCTTCCCAAAATCTCCCCAAACCTCCAAATTCTGGGTCCCATATGAGGACCTAATAATCCTGGGAAACTTGCAAATCAGCTTTGCCAGTCTAACAGACCACCCCAGAACCCCCCCCCCCCCCTTCAGTGTGGAGGTATCTAAGGCAATGTTGGACACTCTACAGTGTGCATTAGAGAGGGCATCAGCATTTTGATCCAATATTCTGATTCCAGCACAAATTGAAACTCTTGTAGGGCCAAGAACCACCTGGCATTTGTGTGCTTGTTCTGCCTCATCCATGTCAATGGGCCATGGTCCAACATCCCCCGGAACTTTCTGCCAAGTAGAAAATAGTGCAGAGAATCCAAAGCCCACTTGATGGTCATGCATTCTCACTCTACAATGGCACAGTTTTTTATGGTGGCGGTGTCATGTACCAGATAAGACCAAAACTGTGTGGACTGCAATAGAGGAAACCCAGATGTGTATAAGTGAAAATATAAATGATTTATTAAAGATAAGTGAATAAATATAACACAACCACCTCCAATATCACTCAGTGCACAACAACCAATACCAAACAGAACCCCACAAATGATAATAATAACAGAACAAATATATACAAGTAAGGGAAATACCAAGACGGGTCAGATACAAGGCTCAGGGTCCAGGGTTCAGGAAACAGACAGGGAACAGGATAATCAGGTTCCAGAAATCAGGTTTCAGGTACAGGAATCAGGTTTTCAGGATCAGGGTAACAGGATGCAGGTCAGGGCTCAAGGACAATACCAAGGCAAGATATGTGTGCACTTGCCGGGTATTTATACTACAGCTGCTAATTAAAGTCAGGTTACACCTGTCTGCAAAGGGTAATACCTGCTCCATACTGCCAGGATCCCTCCGCTGGTGGACGCCAGTACTGCGGCCCAAAGGTGACAAAATACCAGCAGGAAATAGCTCTTCTGACAGCTCCAAACTGCCAGGAGACACCTGCTGGTGGACCTCAGTACTGCACGCCAAATAATATTACCAGCGGAGGGGACCTTTCCTGACAGGTGGTTAACTTACTGCTGATAAAGACTACAGGGTGTTCCTCCCCATTGACCTCTTAAGACAAAACAGCTCCTAAACCATCAAAATCAACAATGCAACCATCGGTCCCTCCCCTCACGCCAGGATACTAGGTGTAATCCTAGACTCTGACTTGTCATTTCAGCCTCAAATCCAATCGTTGTCAAAAGTTTGTAGAATTCACCTCCGTAACATCTCTAAAATTCGCCCCTTTTTAACAAATGAAACCACCAAGCTTCTCATTCACTCCTTTGTTATCTCTCGCCTTGACTATTGCAACTCCCTTCTCATTGGCCTACTTCTCCATAGGCTATCCCCTCTTCAGTCTATCATGAATGCTGCTGCCAGACTTATCCACCTTACCAACCGCTCAGTGTCTGCCAACCCTCTACTCCAGTCCCTACACTGGCTCCCAATCACCCAGCGAATTAAATTCAAAATACTAACCACAATATACAAAGCCATTCACAACTCTGCCCCGAGCTACATCACTAATCTTGTCTCCAAATATCACCCAAATCGACCTCTTTGCTCTTCTCAAGGCCTCCTGCTTTCAAGCTCTCTCATCTCCTCCTCCCATGCTCGTCTCCAGGATTTCTCCAGAGCCTCTCCCATCCTCTGGGACTCGCTACCTTCATCTATCCGGCTATCCCCTACTCTTGCTACCTTCAGGCGATCCCTGAAAACTCATCTCTTCAGGAAAGCGTATCACGTCTCCAACTAATCTCCTACCACTTCCACCAGCTCATTCCCCACAGTTTCAACCTTTTGTACCACCTGCCCCACCCTATTAGATTGTAAGCTCTTCTGAGCAGGGCCCTCTTAATCCTCTTGTATTTTTTTGTATTATAACTGTATTGTCTCCCTTTTATATTGTAAAGCGCTGCGTATACTGTTGGCGCTATATAAATCCTGTATAATAATAATAATCCTTTGCTGGAGACATCTGTTTGGACACTAAACACCTAAGAAAAATCTAGAGCAACCAGTAGTGGATACTGGCATAAGTCGCATACAACCATTCCTGGTTCAAGCTGCCATGGTGTCAATCACCTCCTAGCCTGCTACCATAATAGCTTACAGAATCTCTGCCCCGGTGTGGCTCCTGTCCCCTAGACAGACCAACTGAAGCCCTGCATGGCATCTTTTAGCCTGACTGCTTGCATAGCCCCTTGAACGCTTAGGGAGCACTGCTGATTCAGAGGACAATTCAGCAGAAGAGGCCATACAGGAAGAAGAAGAGGAGGGGTGGAGCAGACAGATGTGGCAGAATCACAGCCAGCTTTTTGGAGGCATGGTAGAGGAACAAGCTCCAGCACTGAACCTTGTCCTGCATTCTTCCCAGCTGCGAAGGAAATGTAACGTCCCTGATCATGCCTGCTGGACCATGAGTCAGCAGTAATGTGAACCTTGCTGCTGAATGCCCTGTCTAACAATGCCAAAACATGGACTTCCACATGACGGTACAGAGCTGGAATGGCCTTACGTGTTCTGTTGGGCTTCAGTACCAACACAATCAGGCTTGACCATTCACTCTGCAACTCCTCAATGATATTGAGTTCAAGCATTTTTCAAACCTCCTCTGATATGGCTTTCCTGTGTGTCTTTGGAATGCTATAGGGTTTTTTTTTCAGTACTTCACATTAGGCCCCATGATAATGTCACTCTGAATCACCCTGGTAAGACCTGGCAGACCTGAGAAGATCTCCCTATTCCACTATAAAAAAACTATTTTACCTGCTGATTTTACAACTTGGACAAGGTGGTGGCCACTGGGACTAGGTGCACATCTACAGGGGGCTCTGAACTAACCTCAGCTAGGGCAGGTACCTGCTCTTGGTTTTTACGGAGTTTTAATAGATTCACATGGTAGATTTGGTAAGGTTTCCACATCCCATGTGGATGGAAGAGGAAATAGGAACCAGAGAAGGCAAAATATAAGCAAACTAAACTTCAGCTTGAAGTATTTTGGGAGACTCACTGAACTAAATGCTGGGGAAATATGCTGTTCATTTTGCAAGGGAATTTTTTCCTAGTGAATGTGGTAATAATTAATTTGCAAAGAATATCCAATCATGTGGAAAAGAAAATTAATAAAACGGTTATTTTGCTTGCTTATGATTGAAAGATGGAAGTAATTGCCATATGTTTTTATACCAACATTGATTTTTTTTCTCATTAAGGCCCAACACCCCCAGGCTTCAGGATCACCCAGTCTCTTCCCCTGTTCCTGGAGACCCCCTGCACTTAAACTAGTTTTTTTTTTACAATTTTCTGAAGTCTTCTAAGACTGGTCAAATGACACACAGGTTCCTATTCCTCTTAGCCTCTTCTCTCCTAAATGATGCTAAGAGAATCAGTAACAGTGCCGGTCCCTGTATTATACTGTAACTGCAGGGACCTGTGGTGAACCCTCCATTCTGAGGACTTCTTGTGAAGGAGAAGAGGCACTACAGAGAAAAGATAAGTACTGCAGCCCAGGCTGCATTTTTTTAAACATCTGGGTAGTATTTTAAGAAAAAAATAGCCAAATGTTGTTTTTTTAATGAGTGCAAAAGAACACTGCACCTACCAAAGTCTACCATGTGATCTTAGCCTAGGCTGCTTGGGGTCAAGATTTTTTCAGGCTAGAAAGAAGTAATTTTTACCCAAAAGAACACATCCCATGATTAATGGGAATTATGGTTTTTAACTTAAATACTGTGAACTAGCTGCAACTAATAAATGCAAGACACACGCATTCAAAATGACATACCAAATACTAAGCTGCGCTATGAATTAATTTGAAATCCTCTACCAAAACCTTTGCAAGTTATGTGGATATACAGTTGTGCATATATACAATATCACATAGACATTCACTAACACCAGTGATGAGTGCACAAACAAATAGTAAAAAAATATATACCAAAAATTTTAAAAAAATATGTATAAATGTGATGAAATTTTTTTTTATAAATGGTAAAGTCCACTCAAGTAGACAAAATGAAAAGTCCACTATTATAGACAGTCCTCCGGGGGGTGACTTATAGTTCTTCTATGATGGGTGACATGCAATTCCAACACTGGATGTGATAATCCCTGGAAGACGTCATCTGTGACGAAACAGCGTAGGAAGGAGAGGCGTGCTGATGTCATCACATACTGCAAGTGGTTAAAGATTCAATTTAATGCAAGCCACGCCCACTTTGCACCCCATATTGCTGAAATTTAAAAACAAACACGCCATTCATTGATGCCACGTTTGTGCTGGTTTGTCCCGCAAAAATAAACGTTTGTGCTACTTTGGTTTCGGAGATATTGTGTATTATAGTAAACGCGGCACAAACAAATGGTATGTTTTTATTCAGGCTTTACAAACATGGGGTGCCAACTTCACACAGCTTTGGGTATTCTTTGCGAAGGGAAGCTTTACCCCATTTACTAAGCTCTGGAGCAACTGCAAAGTGCACAGTCTATTTGCCTTTAGTAAATCAACCCCATTGTGTCTACTGTCTATTTCAATCAAATTTTTTTTTTTTTTTTTAATAATAGATCATAAATGAAAAAGAGTGTAAATAGGAATGCGTACACAAAATCTAGGATAGACTGGAGTAGGCATGTGAAATTTACAGCCCTTACACGTCTTCTTGCAACCTGCTACAGGTCTGCTTTGCTTGCTGGAGATGGATGAGTCTCTACAAAGGAAATTAAATGGGTCTCTACAAAGGAAATGGAGAGGCAGGTGCTACAGCTGAGACCTACTGGTGGTAGGCAGGCAAGCACCATCGTCAGTGAAGCAGTGGCTCCAACCAGTGAATTACAGGCAGCAGGTGGGCACAATAGTCAGCGCAGCGGTGGCTCTAGTGTGATGCTAGTGAGAGCAGGCCCTTGCATGAAGGTCTTGTCACTTGTGCGAAGGTGGTGGACAGGTAGTAAGTGGTGTGAAGATGGTAGGCACATGGTTGCCAGTGCATTTGAGCTGAAGAATTCCAAATACATACATTCATCAAGAATTTAATTGGACATCATGCTGCCCTAGACACACCTGATGGATGAAGCCCTTTAGTACAAGCTCTGCCCCTTGTGTTTTGTTATTATTTTATGTTATTTGTCTCATGCTTCTTGAACTTTAAGGAGCTTCTCTTCATACCTTGCACACCTTTCCCTCTGTACAATAACTGGCATACCTAATTTACCCAGAAATGTACAGAGGTGGATATAAGAGGGAAGGACAATAGGGTAAAAGTCATACATGGGTTCAAGTCGGTGGCTAGGGCAGAAGGGTTAGAGGGGAAGCATGTTGGGTCTTGGTGCTTCCCCTCTAACCCTTCTGCCCTAGCCACAGGCCTATGAATGTTTTTTAGTAAATACATTGACCTTGCTGAACATGGCATACCTGGCATACCTAATTTACCCAGAAATGTACAGAGGTGGATATAAGAGGGAAGGACAATAGGGTAAAAGTCATACATGGGTTCAAGTCGGTGGCTAGGGCAGAAGGGTTAGAGGGGAAGCATGTTGGGTCTTGGTGCTTCCCCTCTAACCCTTCTGCCCTAGCCACAGGCCTATGAATGTTTTTTAGTAAATACATTGACCTTGCTGAACAATTTGTGATAGATAGAGATAGATTTCTATGCACAACCCCCAATACGGCACCAATCCTACTGTCCAATTGGTGACCAGGAGAGGTTCAGGCCATCTAGATCTTCCCATAATTTGGGTCTCTTACCATCAAAAGTGCTCGTTATCTTAATTATGATTTTACAATTCCTGCTAAAATCTCAGTACAGCATGACTGATCCTTCCCCTTTCTCATTTAGAACACTTCCACCAGTTGGCCAATTTACACAGAAGATCTTACCAAGTTTAAGCAGGTTTGACGACAGGCGGATGTTTTGCCATCTGTTTTTCCCAATGAGAAATCTGTGTGTCTATTTCTAGCCTTAGGCATGATATTATTTCTGTAAATAGTGTCAGCAAAGATTTTTCTAGTGTATTGTGCAATATATCTTATACAAACGAAACAGTCACTCTGTATACAAATATCACTACAATGTCTAGCCTCTGGTAATGCATGAATAATATTTTCCAATCAGTATAAATTCCCCTAACTGAATGATTATATGATACAGGAAACAGATCTTAGTAGCTCTCAGACAGATACAATAAAAGTAACTTTACATCATCAGCTCAATCAGAAGCAGCGATCCCTGAAGAATTTATTGCTATGGTGTTGACAGACTCTTTAACAAACGCATACACAGACATCTGCTAATGGTTTAACAATGGTAACAGGTTCTTTACGGCAGATATACAGAATTTTTGTCCTTAAAGCCCAACAAAAAATGATGCTTGCATTATTCCCTTACCTGCTGCAATGCAAACTAAGGTCATTTATTCTAGGTCATAGGAATAAGTAATAATACCTTATTCCTTGTTCCTGTAGCCTTCCTTCCAGCTGCCCAACATGTCCCCTGAAGACACATTCCTTCACTGCTCTGCCCATTGTAGGTACTTTGCATCACAAACAATGCAGGATCACCCAGAAGACAGCTAGGACCCAGTGACATCCTGGATCGTCAGAGAGAGAAGAAGAGTGTCGGTGGCCAGCGGAGCGAGGAATGAGGTAAGTATGGTTGCTTAGTTTGTTCCCCTGGACAAAATAAAGCATTTAAATCCTGCTGTACGGGAGAACCCTCACTACATGGGTTCAAGTCCAACTCTGGGAAATGTGAAAATCCTGCCTTTCAGTGGGCCAGCATCTGCAAAAGTTAATTGCTTGTTCAGTCTAGGGGAGAGTAAATGTGCTTTAAAGTGGATCTTCACTGCATCTGAGTACCACAAATCAAAAACACTGTTTAATTCATTTTTAATATTCAAAGCAAACTCCCCCATCCATCCATGTCTCTGTGCTTTATTTTGGTGAGAAATCACTTTGAAAAACAACCCCCTAGAATTTGCTAATGTGGCCATCTCGAGTAAGAGCAAATGATTCATGTAGCATTTACTTCCTGGAATCCATTTGCCCTTAGCTCAAGCATGCATGCAGGAGAGTGTGCTTAACTGAGAAAACCCCTCCACCTCTCCTCCCCTCCTGAACACCCCTGGGATGTATGACATAATTTGCCAAGGCAAGAAACCAGAAAGTGAAGTAAGGAAATGTAAGGAATAACATTTTTAAAACAAGTAAATATGATATACAGTAATTTCCTATCTATTTTCTAATGCTAGCAGCATGAGGATTAAAAATAATCAATGTTAATCAAGTGAGTGAAGTTCCACTTTAACTTACCTGATCCTCTTCTCCCCCAGCGGATGGTTCCCCCTCATGCTCCAGAGGTGTACAGTCCCTCTCTATGGCTATGGACCCTGTGTTGGTCTTGATGACGCCAGGACCTTAGACCGCTGTAGAATGGGGAAGAAGATAATATGGGGATCGATCTAGCAGTGCAGAGGAGCAGAGGATAAGGTACGTAGATCTTCTTTTCTATGTCCCCTAGAGCTAAATAAACAAATAACCCTTGCAGTGCAGACACAAGAAGGAAAATCAGGAAAATCTAGAATCGTGCCAACCATAAATTGTTACCAATGATCAAAAATAACCCTACTGCAAGGGATGATTTGTAAGTTTACCAGAGTTGGGCTTTAACCTTTCCTGGAGTTTAGCTTTAAATTAATGGAACTTGTCAAAAGATCTCTTTCAGTGTGATCCTATTAGTAGATGTTGAAAGGACAGGATGTGGTACTTATTATGTACTGTTTTACAAGGTATACACATTGACACAGCTCATATATTTGTTCTCTACACTATAGTTTTTATAAAAAATTGAATTTACTGCTTTTTAACCATTTGCCGATCGATTTGGCTACAGAACGAGAGTCCAGTTCTAGGAGGACATCCATGGTCGCCCCCCCAAAATCCCATCCCCCTGGGGCGTGCATCGAGTACGCTCTGTGACCACTGCGACCTTTGGACACAGCTGATCACAGATCGGGGTAGAGGGCCAATAACAGTAGCCCTTTAACATGTGATCATCTGTGTCCAATCATAGCTGATCACATGTAAACAGACTTGCCGGTTATCAGCCGTCCTTTCCTTAAGAGGAAAGGAGAGCTAATAACCGGCAAGGCTGTCAGTACATCAGTGCACATCAGTGCCAATTAGTGCAGCCTCATCAGTGTCCATCAGTGCCACCCCATCAGTGCCCACCATTGCACATTAGTGCAGCCTCATCAGTGCAGCCTATCAGTGCCCATCAGTGCAACCTCATCAGAGCCTCCTCATCAGTGCCAATCAGTGAAGCCTCACCAATGCCCATCATTGCCATCCCATCAATTCAGCCTCATCAGTGCCCATTAGTGCAGCCTCATCAGTGCACAACAGTGCCCATTAGTGCAGTCTCATCTGGGCCCATCAGTGCTCATCAGTGCAGCCTCATCAGTGCCCATCAGTGCAGCCTCATCAGCGCACATCACTGAAGAAGCAGAATTACTTATTTGCTAAATTTTATAACATAACCTAAGAAAACGTTTTGTGTTCTTTTTCAAAATTCTCTGTCTTTTTTTGTTTGTTTAACAAACAATAAAAAACCCCAGTGGTGATTAAATACCACCAAAAGAAACCTATGAAAAGAGCATTAATTAAAGGTTAATTAATTAAAACCGCGCTCTCTCAAAAAGATATTATTTTGAAGTGCAAATGCTCGAAGTGCATAAACCAATGTCAGCAAATACAATCATAAACATGTGATTAAATATTATGTGTAACGTCCACAAAATATCTAATTGAGTGTCCAATCAGAATAAATGCCGCAGGTGATGGTGGTGGAAGATCTACTCCTTGTTGTTCACCAAGAATTGGAAGACTCACATGCTCTTTCCTGATCATTTATTCTGATTTGACACTCAATTAGATATTTTGTGGATGTTACACATAATATTATATCACATGTTTATGACTGTGTTTGCTGACATTGGTTTATACACTTTGAGCACTTGCACTTTAAAATAATATATTTTTGTGAGAGCGCGGTTTTAATTTATTAACCTTTAATCAAACTTCTTTTCATCCATTTTATATACAACAAGCTGCTATTATTATCATTATTATTGAATATTTGGTTTTGTCACTTGCGCAGGTTTGATGCTGGTTTAATATTCCCACATAAACACATTTTTTTTCATTTTTTTTCAAAAGAAAGCTATATCTGTCTCAAAAAATCATACAAATTTTATATGGGTACAGTGTTGCATGACCATGCAATTGTCATTCAAAATGCGAGACCACTGGAGGCTGAAAATTGGCATGGACCGGAAGGGTGAAAGTGCTCGATATTGAAGTGGCTAAAGCCCAGTATGTTTTGTTTGGGATAAAGTGGGGAAGGGTTAGAAGCTGAGTCAGGGTTTATTAAGGAGATTTGCCATCACTTCCTGTTCTGGTGACAGGGGGGGGTCAGAGGGGCGCTAAGGGGTGTGAAGTCAACAGGGGATCAAAAGAGCAGCAAAATATGTTGTTTAGAAGTGAGAAGGATCATACTGCTGTCTGTATCTGAAGTGGTTAATTGAGACAAGTATACACTATAGAGGGTTATGCTTTGTTCATATTTCATGTCTGAGGTTTGCAGCCACTTTAAATGACAGTTTATTTATTTTAATAATTTATTACAAGTACTTATATAGCGCCATCAATTTACGTAGCTCTTTACATTCACATCAGTCCCTGCCCTCAGGGAGCTTACAATCTAAGTAGTTGATTTACTGCCAGTAAATGGTTAGTGAAAGGCACATTTTTACTGCTTTAGAAATACGCCCATTAAATTTTCAGAGCAGGTTTGAATCTGATTGTTGGCTGGAAGAAACTTGTAGGTAGTTGCATGTTTTTACATGTAGCTTACAGTATGTGAGTGGATACAAGGTGGGTGCAGTATGTCAGGTGCATTCCAAGATTGCCAAAAAAAAAAAGTTAACTGGAGCACTACAACAATGCTTAGATAAAACACTGCACTATTGAGTAGGATAGGCTATCTTCCCTAGGATTGTCTTCAAGGGAAGTCCCTCTTGTATTGCTTTATTTGGAGGGACTGGAGACTTAAAGTATATGAACAACTCTTTTCTTGTTTCATAAGTGATCACGTCATCTCTGTTGTCAACTGCATAAGGGGCTTAGGGCTCAATGCACTATGAGTTAAATATCGTGCGATTATTTGTGTTAAAATAACTTGCGCCGTTCACAAAAAAAGCATGTTAAATACTGTTAAGGACTCAGCTCATCCCTGCTGTCAAGGGGCAAACAAAAGAACCGTTAAAAACGTAACCGACAGTAAAAAAGAATTAAAAAAAAAAAGTCAGTTTCTGTTTTACACTTGGTATTTTAATAATCATTACATAAGGCTGTCCATGTGCTGTATTCTCGAGGTTTGTAAAACCTCGAAATATACTTTGAATGAAAAAAAAGGGAATTTCCCTCTCCAATCCATACCAGGTCCTTCAGGATTTTGGATTTTGGGGGGGGACATCACACCATTTTTTGGAGGATTTTTAGCATGAGGATCCCCCCAAAATCCATACCAGACCCGGTCTGGTATGGATTGGGTTGAGGGGGGGCCGCACTCTGTTTTTTTTTTTTTTTTAATTCTTGGCTCTTTTGTTTACATTCTGCTGTCAGCGGGGGGTGCCTGCTGACAGCAGATGAGCCACTGGTTGTTAAGGACACTGGTGAGTGCCAGTAACCAGCTAGTATTACATAGTTGCCAACAGTCCCAATTTGCCCGATGTGCCGGTCTGAGCATGTCCTGGGCAAAATCTCAAAAAGCTGCCTCTGTCCCAGACATCGGGCAAACCCAGATCCCTCCTCCTACCTCCTCTGGCTCCCCCAGCAGCAAAACTGTTCAGCGGCTCAGTATTAGGGACTCTGGTGTGAGGAATTTAGTTTGAGCCTGCCCCGCAGTGTGATAGGGTGGGATTCGTGAGGGGGCATGGCCAGCCTTTGAAGGGGAGGCTTAGTGCCTTAAGTCTGGCCAGGTGCAGGATGCGTGTGAGGAAGGAGCAGACTGTGGCAACACAGAGAGTGTGGACCCGACCAGAGATAAAATTGTGGTTTCTCCAACTGTGGCTGAGAAGGGGGCCTGGCGGGAGGGTGAGGGGAGCCTGGGCTGAGGAGAGAGTGGGGAGCCAGGGAATGGGAACATTCAGTATACCACCATTGCCATTCTAAACAATGCCCGCTCTGTTTTCATCTTAAATGCTGTCAGACTGCAGCAAAGGGCAGAGCTCGCCTATTGATTGTTTGCAACCTGGGGGGCCAGGAGAGAACAGTAATGGTGGGGTTAGGAGAGAACAGTAATTGCCCCCTTAATGACCAGGTCATTTTTTGCGATGCTGCACTAAGTCACTTTAGCTGACAATTGCATGGTTGTGCACAAATTCGTGTCCCCACAAATAGAGCTTCCTTTTGGTGGTATTTGATCACCTCTGCGATTTTTATTTTTTGCGCTATAAACAAAAAAAGAGCGCCAATTTTGAAAAAAAAAAAAAACATTTTTTACTTTTTGCTATAATAAATATCCCAAAAAACAAAAACAAAAAAAAACTAATTTCTTCATCAGTTTAGGCAAATGTGTATTCTTCTACATATTTTTGGTAAAAAAAAAATCACTATAAGCGTATATTGATTGGTTTGCGCAAAAGTTATAGCATCTACAACATAGGGGATAGATTTATAGCATTTTTATTATAATTTTTTTTTTTTTTACTAGTAATGCTGGTGATCAGCGATTTTTAGCGGGACTACGACAGATCGGACACTTTTGACATTTTTTTGGGACCATTGACAGTTATACAGCAATCAGAGCTAAAAATAGCCACTGATTACTGTATAAATGTCACTGGCAGGGAAGGGGTTAATCCTTGGGGACAATCAAGGGGTTAGGTGTTCCCTAGGGAGGTGTTTATAACTGTGGGGGACTATACTGACAGGGAGTAAAGAGAGATCGCTGTTCCTGATCACTAGAAACAGCAGATCTATACTTCCCTGACAGAACGGGGATCTGTCAATATAAACTGGAGCAATCGCGGGTCCCCTAGAGCTCTTAAAGCGGCCAACGTACATGCGATTCGCGCAGCCGTGCACCTGATGAAAAGGAGGGGCTTGGGGCGCCGGCGGGGGACCCCAGAAGAAGAAGAAGAGGACTGGGGCTAATCTGTGCAAAACGTTTGCACAGAGCAGGTAAGTATAGGCATGTTTGTTTTGTTTTTTTTTTTTAAACGAGGGTTACAATTCTTTTAATATCAACAGGAGTCTATTGGTCAGATCTATCCATTGTATATAGTATCTCCTTGGAATATACCTAAAAGCTAATAGCAAGATGGTATTAGTTCAAAAAATATATATTCTAAGCGACCAACTTTCATTAACAAATGTTTTTATAAAATGTTATCTGTCACATAGCAATAAGATCTTTTATATGTGGTATAATACATATATTGTACAGCATATAGCCAACATACTTTATATCAAAACCAGCAGCAAAGCAAAGATAGGCAGCAGCAGGACAGGTAGGTATTAACTAATATTTAGTTTAGTATAAATTAATTACTTAGTTTCTTTGCTTAATGAACTTTTTTTTTCATATACAACAAGAGAGAAAATGTAATAATAATTTATTTGGCTTTGCTCTGATTCAGTCTGCAGTAGACACTGTGCACAGTGGCATAGTACTGTGCAGGGTTTGCTGTCAAATAGCGGCATCTAGTGGAAACAGCTAGAAATGCTAACAAAACATTTCCAAGTATATAACTGAGTATAAGGCCCCTTTCACACTGGGGCGGTGGGGGCGTCGGCAGTAAAACAGCGCTGTTTTTAGCGCTGTTTTACCGTCGTTTTTGCGGCTGTATTCGGCCGCTAGCGGTGCGGTTTTAACCCCCGCCGGCGGCCGAAAAGGGGTTAAAAATGCTCGCATAGCGCGGCTATAGCCGCGGTATTGCCGCGGTATAGCCGCGCTACCCCATTGATTTCAATGGGCAGGAGCGGTTTAGGAGCGGTGAATACACCGCTCCTTCACCGCTCCAAAGATGCGGCTTGCAGGAGTTTTTTTCTTCTCCTGCCAGCGCACCGCTTCAGTGTGAATGCCCTCAGGCTTTCACACTGAACAAACAGCAGCGGCTGTTTTGGGGCGGTTTGCAGGCGGTATTTTTAGAGCAATAACGCCTGCAAACCGCCCCAGTGTGAAAGGGGTCTAAGGCTACTTTCACGCTGAGGCAGTTTTCAGGCATTTAAGCGCTAAATATAGCGCCTGTAGAGCGCCTGAAAACTGCCTCTCATGCCTCCCCAGTGTGTGAAAGCCAGAGTTCTTTCACACTGGGGTGATGCGCTTGTGGGACGGGAAAAAAAAAATCCTGTAAGCAGCATCTTTCGGCCGCTAGCAGGGCACTCTTAACCCCCCAACCCTTCTTGGGGGTTAAGAGTGCCCTGCTAGCGGCCGAAAAGCGCAGCTTAAACAGCGGTAAAGTGCTGCTAAAACTAGCAGCACTTTTTTTTGCAGTATTAATTTCATCAGTGCTGAATCGGGGTTGCCATCATCCCTGTGTTATATTAAAAAAAAATAATCTCTAAATTGGGACTTTCTTAAAGACAACCAACACAACAAATTATTATAAAAATATATAATTTTATTGTATAATCGTAAAAAATTTAGGGAACATGTTTAAAAACATTACATTACATAGTTACATAGTTAGTCAGGTTGAAAAAAGACGCAAGTCCATCTAGTTCAACCATAAAAAGTAAATAAATAAATAAATAAAATAAAAAATATCATACAATCCCATATACCCAATCCTATACCCACCTAAAACATACAACAACATACACATACACATAAAACAACATACAAAAACTGATACACAAAACATATGTAGGGTGGTGATACCCAGACTTGTGAATAGCTAATAGACTGTAGTCCAGCAATAACATAGAATGGGTACTGTATCCAACGTCGTTTCGATTTATCTTCTTTAGAGATGTAAATCACCACTTTGAAATCAGAACATTTCTACCAAAATACAAAGTTTTTTTTTTTTTTTTTATACACAAACATGTAATACATTGCATCAATGCATATATACTCACAAACATTGAAAATGTGTCAGATTTCCTGCAGAGCTCCACAACTTCCCACTCAAGGGGGCGCATGGAAGGATATTTAACAAGACCACACATAATATGTGTAGGGATTTAAATGTTTTTCCCTATACATGTCAGGTTATCTACTGGAGCAGACAAAGGGCGAATTTTTCCTCCAAACCAACACTGTGAACTGAAGGCTTGAGGAAAATCAATCAAAATTGCTAAAAAAAAAATTAAAAAAATAAAAAACACTCATATGCACACCCCAAAATGCAGCCTACCTTTGTCCCACAATGCAGCCTAGCTGTGCCCAACAATGCAGCCTACCTGTGCCCAACAATGCAGCCTACCTGTGTCCCACAATGCAGCCTACCTTTGCCCAACAATGCAACCTGCCTGTGCCCAACAATGCAGCCTACCTGTGCCCAACAATGCAGCCTACCTGTGCCCAACAATAAAGCCGCCAGAACAGTGTCTATTCCATCATCCTGTGATGCTCCCTGAGAGGAGAGCTCTTCAGATGTGTCTCCAAACCCGCCGCATATATAGGGGAAAAGGGAGGGGACGAGCATACACAGGTGTAATAACACCTGTGCCTCACTACCCATAAGTCCCATGAAACAATGGAGGCCAAGATCATTGGCCACCTGTAGTCTCAGGCATTCTCCGTTCATTACACATGGGCCAAACTTGCATCCTCTACGTGCTGATGTCACCCATTCGCTCAGTGCACCCGGAAGTGATGTTACATCTGGACACATACACCCGGAAGCGCACATCACGCTCCTAGTGCAGAGAGCAATGGGCAAACTATAGAGACGCCTTACACTGGAGTCGCCACCAACACAGTTAGGCTCAACTGGCCATCCCATGTTCGGAGTTGGAAGGATTAACCTCCACACAGACCTGGTTAACCAGTTAGGGCCCACCCTAAAAAAGGGTAATCCCCACCTAAGTGGGACTTTGTTTGCAGGGTTGACACCACCCAGCGCCACCCAGTGGAAAGTTAATGTTATATCCAGGAAAAAAGACTTGGTTTTGGCCAATTTTTTGTTCCAATCTCCTCCTCTCTGTGGCACATGTACTCTATCTAATGCTACAAACTTGACCTGTGGCATTTTATAGTTATGTGTCCATGCTATGTGTCTTCGTACTGGTAAATGCAGATTTCCTACCTGCATACTTTGCACATGTTTGGACATTCTTTCCCACCAGTGTTGTTTGGTCTTTCCCATGTAAAAGGAATCGCATTCACACTGAATCAAATAGACCACTCCCCTTGTGTTACAATTAACAAAGTGTTTGGGCCTGAACATATCTCTATTTGGCAGTCTAAATTCTCTTTGTTTCTTAATGTAGGGGCAATAGGAACAGTTGCCGCAGGGGAATGTACCCAAATCATGGCATGGATCATCCCTTTTGCCCCCCCTATATACACTTTGAATTAATCGAACTTTAATAAATGTCGCCCTTCTGTATGTTATTGATGGATTGGGTGTAATGAATTTCCTGATGTTGGGATCATCTGTTAATATTGACCAATTTTTTGTAACAATTTTGTCTTCATGCTCATCCGAAAACTTGAGAATAAGTCTAGTTGTATTATCTGAAGTTGTCTTTTTACGTTGTTTAAATATGAGGTCTTCCCTGGATTGTTTGTTCGCTCGATTAAAGGCTTTTTTAAGTGTAGTTTTTGAGTAGCCTCTTTCCAAGAGTCTCTCTGTTAACTTGTCTAACTATTGAAATGTAAAATTGAGTTTCCTTCCATCTCTTTTCTATATAGTTTGGTTGTTAATTGGCCTTTTTCTTTTTTGTTTACGGTGACATCCAGGAAGTTCACCTCATATAGATCAAAATTCATTGAGAAAATAAATTTAAAATTATTTCTATTCATCAGCTCCAAACACTGTATTGCCCCGTACACACGGTCGGACATTGATCTGACATTCCGACAACAAAATCCTAGGATTTTTTCCTACGGATGTTGGCTCAAACTTGTTTTGCCTACACACGGTCGCACAAAGTTGTCGGAATTTCCGATCACCAAGAACGCGGTGACGTCAAGCAGGTACGACGAGACAAGAAAAGGCCGGTTCAGAACCAAGCGCGGCACCCTTTGGGCTCCTTTTGCTAATCTCGTGTTAGTAAAAGTTTGGTGAGAGACGATTCGCGCTTTTTCAGACTCGTGGCTTTCAGATCGTTTTTTGCCGTTCAGTTTGTGCTTGTGGGTTTGTATCTGCTCTTCAGTGCGTGCAGTCAGTTCGTATCGGAGTTTTCTGTGCGATCTTGTCCGCTCGTTGCTGTTTTTCAGGTCGCTCTTCACAGGCCTTGCTGTTCTTCAGTGCGTTCTGTTACTTCGTTCTGAGCAGCCGACCGTTTTCTAGCCATGTTTCGTATGCGTACTCCTTGTACAGTTCGTGCTGTGCGGGGGCTTGGTGTTGGGGTCCTGACCTTGACACAAGTCCAGTCCATGAACAGGGTGGGGAGGAGTTCATGGACCAAGAATTGGTTGCTTCAGCGTGACCAGTTCTGTCATATGCCTTTGCTCCGTGAGATCCGTGAGAAGAATCCTGAGGATTTCAGGAACTTTCTCAGGATGACGGACCCCGTGTTTCACCGTTTGTTGGCTTCGCTGACCCATTATATTAGCAGGCAGGATACCTGCATGAGGCAAGTCATTACTCCGGAGCAGAGGTTGGTCGCTACCTTGCGGTATTTGGCCACAGGGAGAAGTCTGCAGGACCTCAAGTTCTCGACAGGCATCTCCCCCCAGGCTCTTCTTTGTGGACATTTACTGCTTGTGTTTGTTTTAGCTGACCCTGACAGAAATGTGTGGAGTCCAGAAAATGGCGTGATTGTGTAACCTTATACAAAGCACTGTTGGCTGTTATTTACTAAATGCAAAGACACTTTTCACTACAAGTGCACTTGCAACTGCCCTGAAACTGCACTTGTAGTGCAAAGTGGATTTGCCCTTAGGAAATAACCCCCATTTTCTCATCAAACAACAATTACATCACCCCAAAAGTGTTGTAGCGTTGAGACAATAATCCACACATTCTTGATGAACAATCTTTTTAATACCTGCACAATCACATGTGCATTTACCAAAGGTTTTTCTGACAAACCAACATGTTTATTGTATAACATATTTTGTGGTGTCATTATCCAAAATCAAAATGTGCATTTTATAGAAAACAGGCCTGTGTAAAACCAACAAGAAAGAAACAAATCTTGATCTTACAAAGTTCACATTTGGTAGAACTTGAAGGCAATATCAGACATGAGTATTTAGGAACTGTGTTTGATATTGCGTTCAGATGGGGGAAATCACCCCTGGAAAAGCCAAATTTGGAAGATGCACACAAATTTCCCAATGTCAACATGTGCTATCTGCCATCACGGGGGATCAAGGGACGTGTTTTGGGGGAGAAAGCCCTTCCTCACCGCTACTTTATAATTGAGGCAGGGGTTGCACCCCCAAAACGCGTCCATTGATCTCCCGTGATGGCAGATAGCACATGTTGGCACACTGTGTGCATCCTCCAAATTTGGCTTTGGGAAAAATCACAAAAACATTTAGCACATTGTAGCACACAAAAGAAGAAAGTGATTTGGAGGGGCTTTAAACTCGCCCCAAAACATCAATGATGTTTTTATATTTTGGAATAACATCATTGATGTTTTGCTTGATGTTTTCCAATTGTAAATTACACCCCATGATCTCCCCGATCAGGATCTGGGCACTTTCGGATGTGAAAGGATCTTCATCCACAACCTCACGATCACCTAAAAAGAAAGGAACCCCAAAATAAATTAGGTCAAAAAAAAATGCCGCCATCCATCTCTTATCTGAGCCTGTAGTCGCAGACACTCACCTGTTGTGGTGGCTACTTCCACCACATCTTCTTCCTCCTGCTCAGCTTGTGTTGGGGGGATTTCACCTTCTTCCAGAGGGGGGGGGGGCTCTGGTCTCCTGGGATGAGGGGTGTCCTCCGAGTCTTTTCTCCCCTATGTAAAACAAAAATGGTATAATTAGCACACAGATATTTGATGGCAGAACTCTAAAGATGAAACATTGCTTGGAAGTGGGGTACAATTGTCTATTTTAGCAGAGTTCCAAGATGTAGCTTTTTTAGTGTCCTTTGTCAAGCTGCAATACTTTACCTGTTTAGTACAAGCTTCACAGATGTAGCCCCCCCTATAGTATACACTGGAGCACCTGTGTGGCCCCCCTAATAAAAATGGTGTTCTGGGGTCCCACACTAGTGCTCCAGTGTCCAGATGTGAAAACAGCTGCTGAGTGTCCTCTCCTTACACACAATCTAGTTTGCATTTCATTCTAGTAACAAAGCCATCTACACAACCCAATTCTTTGAAGAAGTATAGGGCCTCAAAATGGTGGCCAAATGCATATGGGCTAAACAATGGTGTTTTATAGTCCGAAAAAAAAATGTGTGATCCGAACGAATAATGTGCCCATAAACATGAAAGTTGCCATTTTAAACTGTACAACAGTTCCTAAAAGCACATGGAGCAGCACGAACGTAAGAAACATAAAAAGAATAGGAACACAGCACAACTACTTACTTTTTTGCAGCACTCTCCGGATCTTTCTGTACTGCTCATGTTCTCGTAATTTGAGGTCTGACCACTGCTTCCTGAGCTGATCTTTCGATCGTCGTACCCCGAATTTCCGGTGCAGACTCCTGACCACTTTCCCCATGATCTTGGCCTTTCGGACATTGTGGTTGGGGTAAGGCCCATACTTTCCATCATAGTCGGCCTTCTTCAGGATGTCCACCATCTCCAACATCTCCCCAAAGGACATATTTGAGTCCTTTAATCTCCTTCTGGATCGGGACGTTTCAGGCTCCAGCCTTTCCTCCTCCTCCTCCTCCTCGTTGCTGTAAATAGCACGATCCTGCTGTCTATCCGCCATGTGCTCTTCCTCCACTGCGCCGAACGAAAAGGGGCGGGGAATAGAATAGAAAGAACATCAGGGGCGGGCGGAGTTATACGCATGCGCAGTGTGTATAAATCGTAACGCGCGCGTCTTACGTACGATCTGTGAGCGGAGGAAGGAGCATCGGAGACGCCGATCGTGCTAACGAAGGTAGGATCTAAACTTGGGCCTATACTGCTTCGAAATGGAAGCCTATATTGTAACAAGATTAGGGGAGTTTGGCCTGACATTAGGGTTTGTCTTGTGTTGTGTCTTGCAGAGAAAATGGATGGGTTCAACGACCACAATTTCCTGCCCCTGTTCATAGACAAGTACAGGGAGCTGCCCTGTCTGTGGCAAGTGAGACACCCCCACTATAATCACAAACAGAAGAGGCAGGCAGCGCTGGAGAAACTGCTGGAGTTGGTGAAGCCGGTGGTCCCCACAGCAACCATCCCTTATTTAAAAGCTAAAATTGGGGGCCTGAGGAGCACTTATCTTAGGGAGCGCAAGAAGGTCACAGATTCCCAGAGATCAGGAGCTGCAGCAGATGATGTTTATGTCCCCAGGCTGTGGTACTATGAGAGACTGCGATTTCTGTCAGACCACACTGAAGTCAGGGAATCCCTCTCTACTCTTCCTTCCACTCTTCCTTCCACCCCAGCTGAGGCTTCCGATGTCCAACCTGGGCCTTCCAGTCAGGAAGAAGTGGAGGAGCCCAGCTGGAGTCAGGTATAGCATTCTTCTACAGATTTCTGGGCAATAAAGAAATGATGTTTACTAGATGTTATTATTGATCACTAATTGCTGCTTGAAAGTGTTTTACATATCAGTAGACAGTAGTGGGCACCCAAAATTGGGACAAGAATGAAAACTGCTGGGCTCAGAAGGATAGTCTGTTATATTTGTTAACATTCAATTTGCAGCAGTCAGGAGGTGAAAATTGTGTGTGATTGATGAAAACAATACTAAAACTATGTCCCTTTTTCATACACAGGAAGACCTCAGCCAGGAGGAGGCTGTGGAATGTGGCAGTCAGGAGGAGGCGGGGATTATTAGTGTCAGCCAGGAGGAGGCAGGGATTAGTGGCAGCCAGGAGGAGGCGGGGCTAAGTGGCATCCAAGAGAAGCCTGGGACAAGTCGCAGCCTGACTGAGTCTCAGGTTCCTCCCCTCCGCCTGCCATATAAAAGGGCCAGGAAGGCCACGCCCAGTCCTGTGCAGGATTCAGCATACAGGCTGATCCAGGAGGCTTCGGCGTCCCTCAGAGCCTTCCCCAGTCCTGAAGAGGCCTTTGCCTGCATGGCTGCCACCAAATTGCAGGGCATGCAGGAGGGTCAACGCAAGATCTCTGAGGACCTGATTTATAAAGTCCTTCGTAAGGGGGAGAGTGGGGAACTGACACCCAAGACGGATGTCATGGAGAGGGACGATCCTCCTCCTCCTCCTCCTCCTGCTGCCACAACTCCACCACCACAGCCAAAGCCTGAAAGGAAGCGTGTAAGGAAGACCAAAGAGTGATTGCCCTGGGTTCAGTCTGGTCTGACAGAAGCTGCAGTCTCTCGTATGACCACAGCCTGGGGACACAGATGTCATCTGCTGCTTTCCGGATCTCTGGGACTTCTGGACCAGACTGCCCTCCCTTAGATATGGACTCCTCAGGCCACCAATTTTGCTTTTAAATAATTGATGTCTGCCCTGGGGGTCCAAGGCTTCGCCCACTTCTGCAGTTTCTCCTGCGTTGCCTCCCTCTTTGTTTATAGTTGTGACCCCTTAATAAAATATTTTTAGGTAAATTCTACTCTCCTGTGTGTGTTTTCATCCAAAAAGGACAGTTTGTTGGTGACGATTCAGGTACATTTCTAAAGTACAATGTGAAATTAACAAGGGACAACAACACCAAACAATCTCCTCCTACAGATTAAATAGAACAACATATCAATGGTGTTGTGGGAACTTGTCACAAAAAACACACAAACATTTTCGGGAGTACAAATCAAAATCACCAACAAAAAAAAATAAATAAAAAGAGAAACACAAAAAAAGATTCTACATTAAAGTAAAAAAAAAAAAAATAAAAAATATGTTGTCAGATGTGAGAAATCAAAATATATTGAGGGAATCCCGATAAATAGTAACGAAAAAAGTTTGAGAAGTGTGTGTGAATATGAGCATCAAAACGACTTAATTCTTGTCACATTATAAAGAAGAAGAGAGTGCGCTATATTAAACCATTTTTTACATTGCAGCGTGACGAAAGTGCTTTATCCATTACGAACGCTAAGTTTACCAGAACGAGCTGTCCCGTGTCGGAATTTCTTCTGAGCATGCGTGGCACTTTGTGCGTCGGAACAGGCCACACACGGTCGGAATTGACGCGATCGGATTTTGTGGTCGGAAAATTTTATCTCCTGCTGTCCAACTTTGTGTGTCGGAAAATCCGATGGAAAATGTCCGATGGAGCCCACACACGGTCGGAATTTCCGACAACACGCTCCGATCGGACATTTTCCATCGGAAAATCCGACCGTGTGTACGGGGCATTACAGTTGAGGCAAAGGTCCATCCCGTACAAGGAATAGTTGGTGAGGTTGAAAAAAGACACAAGTCCATCAAGTCCAACCTATGTGTGTGATTATATGTCAGTATTACATTGTATATCCCTGTATGTTGCGGTCGTTCAGGTGCTTATCTAATAGTTTCTTGAAACTATCAATGCCCCCCGCTGAGACCACCACCTGTGGAAGGGAATTCAACATCCTTGCCACTCTTACAGTAAAGAACCCTCTACGTAGTTTAAGGTTAAACCTCTTTTCTTCTAATTTTAATGAGTGGCCACGAGTCTTATTAAACTCCCTTCTGCAAAAAAGTTTATCCCTATTGTGGGGTCACCAGTATGGTATTTGTATATTGAAATCATATCCCCTCTCAAGCGTCTCTTCTCCAGAGAGAATAAGTTCAGTGCTCGCAACCTTTCCTTATAACTAATATCCTCCTTTTTCTCTTTCTTTTGTAATATGTGTTTATTATATAT
Source organism: Aquarana catesbeiana (assembly GCF_042186555.1). Classification (NCBI taxonomy): domain Eukaryota; kingdom Metazoa; phylum Chordata; class Amphibia; order Anura; family Ranidae; genus Aquarana; species Aquarana catesbeiana. The sequence goes on along the minus strand of NC_133325.1, from coordinate 80,298,609 downwards.
ACAGTCAGGTCCATAAATATTGTGACATCGACATAATTCTAATCTTTTTGACTCTATACACCACCACAATGGATTTGAAATGAAACGAACAAGGTGTGCTTTAACTGCAGACTTTCAGCTTTAATTTGAGGGTATTTACCAGAGGTGGGGGACTCGAGTCACATGGCTTGACTCGAGTCAGACTCGAGTCACCTGTTTGAGGACTTGCGACTTGCTTGACAAAATTAAATAAATGACTCGACTTGACTTTGACTTGTCACTAATGACTTGCGACTTGACTTTGACTTGGGCTATTTGACTTGCAATGACTTGCAATGACTTGGCACCACCAGTTCTGTGTCTTGGCCTAGGCAAAAGCCGCCCCCCCCACACACAAAAGAAAGCTCCCCCGAGTCCCGGCTTCGGGGTAGATCAGTATTTTGACTTAATTTGTGACTTGACCAAAATAAATGACTTGACTTGACTTGCTTGCTTTTCGCCACAGTAACTTGGGACTTGCTTGTGACTTGAAGGTTAAGACTTGAGACTTGCTTGTGACTTGCACATGTGTGACTTACTCCCATCACTGGTATTTACATCCAAATCAGGTGAACGGTGTAGGAATTACATGGCCAGGTGTGTGTTATTCCCTCATTATTCCATTTACAAGGAGCAGATAAAAGGTCCAGAGTTAATTTCAAATGTGCTATTTGCATTTGGAATCTGTTGCTGTCAACTCTCAATATGAGATCCAAAGAGCTGTCACTATCAGTGAAGCAAGCCATCATTAGGCTGAAAAAACAAACCCATCATAGAGATAGCAAAAACATTAGGTGTGGCCAAATCAACTGTTTGGAACAGCCTTAAAAAGAAAGAACGCATCGGTGAGCTCAGCAACACCAAAAGACCCGGAAGACCACGGAAAACAACTGTGATGGATGACCGAAGAATTCTTTCCCTGGTGAAGAAAACACCCTTCACAACAGTTGGCCAGATCAAGAACACTCTCCAGGAGGTAGGTGTATGTGTGTCAAAGTCAACAATCAAGAGAAGACTTCACCAGAGTGAATACAGAGGGCTCACCACAAGATGTAAACCATTGGTGAGTCTCAAAATCAGGAAGGCCAGATTAGAGTTTGCCAAACAACATCTAAAAAAGCCTTCACAGTTCTGGAACAACATCCTATGGACAGATGAGACCAAGATCAACTTGTACCAGAGTGATGGGAAGAGACGAATATGGAGAAGGAAAGGAACTGCTCATGATCCAAAGCACACCTCATCAGTGAAGCATGGTGGTGGTAGTGTCATGGCGTGGGCATGTATGGCTGCCAATGGAACTAGTTCTCTTGTATATATTGATGATGTGACTGCTGACAAAAGCAGCAGGATGAATTCTGAAGTGTTTCGGGGCAATATTATCTGCTCATATTCAGCAAAATGCTTCAGAACTCATTGGACAGCGCTTCACAGTGCAGATGGACAATGACCCGAAGCATACTGCGAAAGCAATCAAAGAGTTTTTTAAGGGAAAGAAGTGGAATGTTATGCAATGGCCAAGTCAATCACCTGACCTGAATCCGATTGAGCATGTATTTCACTTGCTGAAGACAAAAGTGAAGGGAAAATGCCCCAAGAACAAGCAGGAACTGAAGACAGTTGCAGTAGAGGCCTGGCAGAGCATCACCAGGGATGAAACCCAGCATCTGGTGATGTCTATGCGTTCCAGACTTCAGGCTGTAATTGACTGCAAAGGATTTGCAATCAAATATTAAAAAGTGAAAGTTTGATGGATGATTGTTAATCTGTTCCATTACTTTTGGTCCCTTAAAAAGTGGGAGGCACATATACAAATTGTTGTAATTCCTACACCGTTCACCTGATTTGGATGTAAATACCCTCAAATTAAAGCTGAAAGTCTGCAGTTAAAGCACATCTTGTTCGTTTCATTTCAAATCCATTGTGGTGGTGTATAGAGCCAAAAAGATTAGAATTGTGTCTATGTCCCAATATTTATGGACCTGACTTTATATATATATCTATATATAGATATATATATATCTATATATAGATATATAGATATATCTATATATAGATATATAGATATATCTATATATAGATATATCTATCTATATATAGATATATCTATATATAGATATATATATGTATCTTGCTTAGTCAGCTACTAAACTTTTTAAATTATCATTGGTCTGTGCACTGCCATTGTGCACGTGCATGCACACGTGCCTGTTTGTTTGGAACGTAACACATTTAAAAATAAATGATAATACAGTAGTTTTCTCTCTGTGTGCCACATAGGCAGTACAAATAAAAAAACACTTATGCCACCTAGTGGAAAAATTAAAAATTTTACAAACGTTCTAGATATCATGAAAAATAAACAATTTAGAGCTCTCTCGTGCCCATCCTGCAGCCCAAGCATCTGACTCCTTAGTACTTGGACTCTTGGGCCAATGCAGTCAGTAATTAATGTTTTCTTTGCCTTGGTGCTTACTTAATGTTTTTGCTATCTCTCTCATGGGTTTGTTTTGTTTTTTCAGCCTAATGATGGCTTGCTTCACTGATAGTGACGGCTCTTTGGATTTCAATCTGTTGACAGCAACAGATTCCAAATGCAAATAGCACACTTGAAATTAACTCTGGACCTTTTATCTTCTCCTTGTAAATGGGATAATGAGGGAATAACGCACACCTGGCCATGGAACAGCTGAGCAGCCAATTGTCCCATTACTTTTGGTCCCTTAAAAAGTGGGAGGCACATATATAAACTGTTGTAATTCCTACACCGTTCACCTGATTTGGATGTAAATACCCTCAAATTAAAGCTGAAAGTCTGCAGTTAAAGCACATCTTTTTCGCTTCATTTCAAATCCATTGTGGTGGTGTATAGAGCCAAAAAGATTAGAATTTTGACGATGTCCCAATATTTATGGACCTGATTGTATCTAAATACCCTTTAAGGTTTTTCTCCAAGTCAGTGAATAGCTTATTTGTCTTTAATGGAGCTAATTGTTCATAGATTATATATTTTTTGAACAATCCTTTAGATTTTTTTCCCATTCTTTTTTCCCTGACTTACTGATTTTCTCCAGGGTAGGAAAGATTATACAGCGGTAAAGTGACGCTAAAACTAGAGACGTTTTACCGCTAAGGGACCCACAGCCCCAGTGTGAAAGCAGCCTAACTGGGTTTTAAGCACAGTCCTGATATTAGCAAAGGGTCACACATTTTTTTATTAACACACTGCTACATAAAGCTGTCAGAGACTGCGAACATGCAAAAGTCAATAGTCAGAAACTATGAGAATGCTACAAGAGATGGTCAGAGACTGCAGACCAGGCACATGCAGTCAGGGGAGGCAGGTCTAACCGTGACATTAACATAAACGAAAAAAACAAAAACGATCAAGCTTTGAGGGTCGTATTTTGGTGACCTGGGGTCACAGAGACCCCAAATTTGTCCTACTCCACCACTGGTCAGGACAGTGCTTCTCCTCATTTCTTGTCAGAGGCACTGAGCTCAATGGACAGAGGCACTGAGCTTAATGGACAGAGGCACTGAGTTCAATGGACAGCTTAGATCCTTGGACCAATAGTAAAGCACCATTGACCCCATCTGTCTAAAAAAAATGCTCCAGTGGATCCTCTCCACTCACTGCAGTGTCATAGAAGGGTGCATTTGTCTAAAGACACATACTCCCTTCCAGCCCAGCCCTCTTAACTACAAAGAAAAAACGGGTTTATGGGTATAAGATTTACCCAGTTAAGAGGGAGAATGAGAATCTGCTCTTGTACTGTTTTAACCAATTGCCGACCGCCTCACGCATATATACGTGAGCAGAGCGGCACGGGCAGGCAAAATCACGTACCTGGTACGTGATTGCCTTCCCGCGGGCGGGGGGTCCGATCGGACCCCCCCCAGTGCCATTGGCGGTCGGCATTTGGTTGGAAGCGATGAGAGACGAGGGGGAGACCATCTGATCGTGGCCCCCCCCTCGCGATCGCTCCCAGCCAATGAAAAACATCCCCTGCCTCTGTATAGTACACAGAGGCAGAGGATGTGATGTCATCTCTCCTCGGCTCGGCAGTTTCCGTTCCAGCGCCGAGGAGAGAAGACATGTAAGTGCACCAACACTCACACACAACACAGTAGAACATGCCAGGCACACTAAACACCCCCGTTCCCCCCCCGATCGCCCCCCGATCCCCCCCCAATCACCTCCCCCCCCAGTCACAAACTGACACCAAGCAGGTTTTTTTTTTTTTTTTTTTTTCCTGATTACTGCAAAGTGTCAGTTTGTGACAGTTAGCAGTGGTAGGACAGTTAGTGTTAGCCCCCTGTAGGTCTAGGGTACCCCCCTAACCCCCCTAATAAAGTTTTAACCCCTTGATCACCCCCTGTCGCCAGTGTCGCTAAGCAATCATTTTTCTGATCGCTGTATTAGTGTCACTGGTGACGCTAGTTAGGAACGTAAATATTTAGGTTCGCTGTCAGCGTTTTATAGCGTCAGGGACCCCCATATACTACCTAATAAATATTTTAACCCCTTGATTGCCCCCTAGTTAACCCTTTCACCACTGATCACCTTATAACTGTTACGGGTGACGCTGGTTAGTTCATTTATTTTTTATAGTGTCAGGGCACCCGCCGTTTATTACCGAATAAAGGTTTAGCCCCCTGATCGCCCGGCGGTGATATGCGTCGCCCCAGGCAGCGTCAGATTAGCGCCAGTACCGTGAACACCCACGCACGCACCGTACACGCACCGTACACCTCCCTTAGTGGTATAGTATCTGAACGCATCAATATCTGATCCGATCAGATCTATACTAGTGTCCCCAGCAGTTTAGGGTTCCCAAAAACGCAGTGTTAGCGGGATCAGCCCAGATACCTGCTAGCACCTGCGTTTTTCCCCTCCGCCCGGCCCGGCCCAGCCCACCCAAGTGCAGTATTGATCGATCACTGTCACTTACAAAACACTAAACGCATAACTGCAGCGTTCGCAGAGTCAGGCCTGATCCCTGCGATCGCTAACAGTTTTTTTGGTAGCATTTTGGTGAACTGGCAAGCACCAGCCCCAGGCAGCGTCAGATTAGCGCCAGTACTGCTAACACCCACACACGCAGCATACGCCTCCCTTAGTGGTATAGTATCTGATCGGATCAATATCTGATCCGATCAGATCTATACTAGCGTCCCCAGCAGTTTAGGGTTCCCAAAAACGCAGTGTTAGTGGGATCAGCCCAGATACCTGCTAGCACCTGCGTTTTGCCCCTCCGCCCGGCCCAGCTCAGCCCACCCAAGTGCAGTATCGATCGATCACTCACTTTTTTTGTAGCGTTTTGGTGAACTGGCAAGCACCAGCGGCCTAGTACACCCCGGTCGTAGTCATACCAGCACTGCAGTAACACTTGGTGACGTGGCGAGTCCCATAAGTGCAGTTCAAGCTGGTGAGGTGGCAAGCACAAGTAGTGTCCCGCTGCCACCAAAAAGACAAACATAGGCCTGTCGTGCCCATAGTGCCCTTCCTGCTGCATTCGCCAATCCTAATTGGGAACCCACCGCTTCTGCAGCGCCTGTACTTCCCCCATTCACATCCCCAACCAAATGCAGTCGGCTGCATGAGAGGCATTTATATGTCCTCCCGAGTACCCCTACCCAACGAACCCCCCCAAAAAGATGTTGTGTTGCAGCAAGCGCGGATATAGGCGTGACACCCGCTATTATTGTCCCTCCTGTCCTGATAATCCTGGTCTTTGCATTGGTGAATGTTTTGAACGCTACCATTCACTAGTCGAGTATTAGCGTAGGATACAGCATTGCACAGACTAGGCACACTTTCACAGGGTCTCCCAAGATGCCATCGCATTTTGAGAGACCCGAACCTGGAACCGGTTACAGTTATAAAAGTTACAGTTACAAAAAAAAGTGTAAAAAAAAAAAAAAACACAAACAAAAATTTTAAAAAATAGTTGTCGTTTCATTGTTCTCTCTCTCTCTATTGTTCTGCTCTTTTTTACTGTATTATATTCTGCAATGTTTTATTGTTATTATGTTTTATCATGTTTGCTTTTCAGGTATGCAATTTTTTATACTTTACCGTTTACTGTGCTTTATTGTTAACCATTTTTTTGTCTTCAGGTACGCCATTCACGACTTTGAGTGGTTATACCAGAATGATGCCTGCAGGTTTAGGTATCATCTTGGTATCATTCTTTTTAGCCAGCTTTCATGTAAAAGCAATCCTAGCGGCTAATTAGCCTCTAGACTGCTTTTACAAGCAGTGGGAGGGAATGCCCCCCCCCACCGTCTTCCGTGTTTTTCTCTGGCTCTCCTGTCTCAACAGGGAACCTGAGAATGCAGCCGGTGATTCAGCCAGCTGACCATAGAGCTGATCAGAGACCAGAGTGGCTCCAAACATCTCTATGGCCTAAGAAACCGGAAGCTACGAGCATTTTATGACTTAGATTTCGCCGGATGTAAACAGCGCCATTGGGAAATTGGGGAAGCATTTTATCACACCGATCTTGGTGTGGTCAGATGCTTTGAGGGCAGAGGAGAGATCTAGGGTCTAATAGACCCCAATTTTTTCAAAAAAGAGTACCTGTCACTACCTATTGCTATCATAGGGGATATTTACATTCCCTGAGATAACAATAAAAATGATTTAAAAAAAAAAATGAAAGGAACAGTTTAAAAATAAGATAAAAAAGCAAGAAAATAATAAAGAAAACAAAAAAAAAAAAAAAAAGCACCCCTGCCCCCCCTGCTCTCGCGCTAAGGCGAACGCAAGCGTCGGTCTGGCGTCAAATGTAAACAGCAATTGCACCATGCATGTGAGGTATCACCGCGAAGGTCAGATCGAGGGCAGTAATTTTAGCAGTAGACCTCCTCTGTAAATCTAAAGTGGTAACCTGTAAAGGCTTTTAAAGGCTTTTAAAAATGTATTAATTTTGTTGCCACTGCACATTTGTGCGCAATTTTAAAGCATGTCATGTTTGGTATCCATGTACTCGGCCTAAGATCATCTTTTTTATTTCATCAAACATTTGGGCAATATAGTGTGTTTTAGTGCATTAAAATTTAAAAAAGTGTGTTTTTTCCACAAAAAATGCGTTTGAAAAATCGCTGCGCAATTACTGTGTGAAAAAAAAAAATGAAACACCCACCATTTTAATCTGTAGGGCATTTGCTTTAAAATAATATATAATGTTTGGGGGTTCAAAGTAATTTTCTTGCAAAAAAAAATAATTTTTTCATGTAATCAAAAAGTGTTAGAAAGGGCTTTGTCTTCAAGTGGTTAGAAGAGTGGGTGATGTGTGACATAAGCTTCTAAATGTTGTGCATAAAATGCCAGGACAGTTCAAAACCCCCCCCAAATGACCCCATTTTGGAAAGTAGACACCCCAAGCTATTTGCTGAGAGTCATGTCGAGTCCATGGAATATTTTATATTGTGACAAAAGTTGCGGGAAAGAGACAAATTTTTTTTTTTTTTTTTTGCACAAAGTTGTCACTAAATGTTATATTGCTCAAACATCCCATGGGGATTTGTGAAATTACACCCCAAAATAAATTCTGTTGCTTCTCCTGAGTACGGGGATACCACATGTGTGGGACTTTTTGGGAGCCTAGCCGCGCACGGGACCCCGAAAACCAAGCACCGCCTTCAGGCTTTCTAAGGGCGTGAATTTTTGATTTCACTCTTCACTGCCTATCACAGTTTCGGAGGCCATGGAAAGCCCAGGTGGCACAAAACCCCCCCAAATGACCCAATTTTGGAAAGTAGACACCCCAAGCTATTTGCTGAGAGGTATAGTGAGTATTTTGCAGACCTCACTTTTTGTCACAAAGTTTTGAAAATTAAAAAAAGAAAAAAAAAATTTTTTTTTCTGGTCTTTCTTCATTTTCAAAAACAAATGAGAGCTGCAAAATACTCACCATGCCTCTCAGCAAATAGCTTGGGATGTCTACTTTCCAAAATGGGGTCATTTGGGGGGGGGGGGGGGGGTTTGTGCCATCTTGGCATTTTATGGCCTTCAAAACTGTGATAGGTAGTGAGGAGTGAAATAAAAAATGTATGCCCTTAGAAATCCTGAAGGTGGTGCTGGGTTTTCGGGGCCCCGTACGCGGCTAAGCTCCCAAAAAGTGCCACACATGTGGTATCCCCGTACTCAGGAGAAGCAGCTGAATGTATTTTGGGGTGCAATTCCACATATGCCCATGAACTGTGTGAGCAATATATCATTTAGTGACAACTTTTTGTAAATTTTTTTTTTTGTCATTATTCAATCACTTGGGACAAAAAAAATAAATATTCAATGGGCTCAACATGCCTCTCAGCAATTTCCTTGGGGTGTCTACTTTCCAAAATGGGGTCATTTGGGGGGGGTTTTGTACTGTCCTGCCATTTTAGCACCTCAAGAAATGACATAGGCAGTCATAAACTAAAAGATGTGTAAATTCCAGAAAATGTACCCTAGTTTGTAGACGCTATAACTTTTGCGCAAACCAATAAATATATGCTTATTGACATTTTTTTTACCAAAGACATGTGGCCGAATACATTTTGGCCTAAATGTATGACTAAAATTTAGTTTATTGGATTTTTTTTATAACAAAAAGTAGAAAATATCATTTTTTTTCAAAATTTTCAGTCTTTTTCCGTTTATAGCGCAAAAAATAAAAACGGCAGAGGTGATCAAATACCATCAAAAGAAAGCTCTATTTGTGGGAAGAAAAGGACGCAAATTTCGTTTGGGTACAGCATTGCATGACCGCGCAATTGGCAGTTAAATCGACGCAGTGCCGAATTGTAAAAAGTGCTCTGGTCAGGAAGGGGGTAAATCCTTCCGGCGCTGAAGTGGTTAATCAAGATAAATTATATATTATTATGCTATATGTTATAATAGTTTATTATTTATCTATTTACTGTGAAATTACTGGTTTGAAGTTATAACTTCAAACTTTAGTAATTTGTCCGTTAAGCCACCTGTTTGTGTACAGTTTTTGAAAATATAGTAAATTACCTTAAAAACAATATATAATAATTATTTGTATATTACTTACTTATGGTAATTAACCCCTTGCCACCCAGGCCAATTCTGAGACTTCTCTCCTACATGTAAAAATCATAATTGTTTGCTACAAAATTACTCAGAACTCCCACGCATTATATATTTTGTTTTAGCAGACACCCTAGGGAATAAAATGGTGGTCGCTTCAACTTTTTATGTTACATGGTATTTGCGCAGCAATTTTTCAAACGCTTTTTTGGGGGAAAAAAAATTAATGTTTCATTAATTAAAAAATAAAGAAACACTATACTATGTACAGTATCTCACAAAAGTGAGTACACCCTTCACATTTTTGTAAATATTTTATTATATCATGTGACAACACTGAAGAAATTACACTTTGCTACAATGTAAAGTAGTGAGTGTACAGCTTGTATAACAGTGTAAATTTTCTGTCCCCTCAAAATAACTCAACATGCAGCCATTAATGTCTAAACCGCTGGCAACAAAAGTGAGTACACCCCGAAGTGAAAATTTCCAAATTGGGACTAAATTGTCAATATTTTGTGTGGCCACTATTATTTTCCAGCACTGCCTTAACCTTCTTGGGCATGGAGTTCACCAGAGCTTCACAGGTTGCCATTGGAGTCCCCTTTCACTCCTCCACGACATCACGGTGCTGGTGGATGTTAGAGCCCTTGCACTCCTCTACCTTCCGTTTGAGGATGCCCCACAGATGCTCAATAGGGTTTAGGTCTGGAGATATGTGTGGCCAGTCCATCACCTTTACCCTCAGCTTCTTTAGCAAGGCAGTGGTCATCTTGTAGATGTGTTTGGGGACATTATCATGGCAGAGCATCACCAGGGATGAAACTATGCGTTCCAGACTTCAGGCTGTAATTGACTGCAAAGGATTTGCAACCAAATATTAAAAAGTGAAAGTTTGATGGATGATTGTTAATCTGTCCCATTACTTTTGGTCCCTTAAAAAGTGGGAGGCACATATACAAATTGTTGTAATTCCTACACCATTCACCTGATTTGGATGTAAATACCCTCAAATTAAAGCTGAAAGTCTGCAGTTAAAGCACATCTTGTTCATTTCATTTCAAATCCATTGTGGTGGTGTATAGAGCCAATAAAGATTAGAATTGTGTCTATGTCCCAATATTTATGGACCTGACTGTATAGATATATATATCTATATATATATCTATATTTATAGACATATATTAGATATATATATATAAATCTTGCTTAGTCAGCTACTAAACTTTTTAAATCATCATTGGTCTGTGCACTGCCATTGTGCACGTGCATGCACACGTGCCTGTTTGTTTGGAACGTAACACATTTAAAAATAAATGATAATACAGTAGTTTTCTCTCTGTGTGCCACATAGGCAGTACAAATAAAAAAACACTTATGCCACCTAGTGGAAAAATTAAAAATTTTACAAACGTTCTAGATATCATGAAATATAAACATAATTTAGAGCTCTCTCGTGCCCATCCTGCAGCCCAAGCATGTGACTCTTTAGTACTTGGACTCTTGGGCCAATGCAGTGCTAGGTGCTTACTTAGAGAGAGCAAAAGAAAAGTACCTTTTCTCACCTTTTCCATTCTTTTTTCTCATTTTATAATGAATCCTGCTGAGAGGAATATCAAATGGAGTGCAGGTAATTTCTTTTTGGAACTCTAGGGAGTGAACTGTAAGGGACTCCAATTTTTCCTATAGCATGTCTGTCGTTTTTGAGGATCTCCTGTATTGTTCCCAAAATCTCTGACCATCTACTACAGTTTCTCTAGATTCTGACAGTATTCTGTATCATTATGTACACTGAATATTTCGTACAGCCCTTTGCTTATGTCAGGGGCCACAACTGAGCCCCTCTTTATCAAGCAAGGTAACCATCCCTGATCTAGAAATATAAACCATTCATACGTATGCAATGGAGCTGATTTAAAAAATAGGTAGAGGTTGTTTTGTTAAAAAAAAAAAATCATGTTTTTAATTTTTCCTCGCACATTATCGGGTATTCAAAGTGCACACAGGTTCAGCTTAATTACTAGCATTTACTTTGCAGGATGAAAATTAACTTTAACCACTTGACCACTGGGCACTTAAACCCCCTTAATAACCAGACCAATTTTCAGCTTTTGGTGCTCTCACATTGTGAATGACAATTACTCAGTCAGGCAACACTGTATCTATATGAATTTTTTGTCCTTATTTTCACACAAATAGAGCTTTCTTTTGGTGGTATTTAATCACCGCTGGGTTCTTTATTTTTTGCGCTATAAAAGAAAAAAGACCGAAAAATCTGTAAAAAAATAAATTTTTCTTCGTTTCTGTTATAAAATTTTGAAAATTAGTAATTTTTCTTCATATATTTTGGCCAAAATTTATACTGCTACATATCTTTGGTAAAAATAACCCAAATCGGTGTATATTATTTGGTCTTTGTGAAAGTTATAGCGTCCACAAGCTATGGTGCCAATAGCTGAAAATTGATCACACCTGAAGTACTGACGGTCTATCTCATTTCTTGAGACCCTAACATGCCAGAAAAGTACAAATACCCCCCAAATGACCCCTTTTTGGAAAGAAGACATTCCAAGGTATTTAGAAAGATGCATGGTGAGTTTTTTGAAGTTGTCATTTTTTCCCACAATTCTTTGCAAAATCAAGTTTTTTTTTTTCTTTTTTTTTTTCACAAAATTGTCATATTAGCAGGTTATTTCTCACACACAGCATATGCATACCACAAATTACACCCCAAAACACATTCTGTGAGACTTTTACACAGCGTGGCCACATACAGAGGCCCAACATGCAGGGGAGCACCTTCAGGCGTTCTGGAGCACCCAGTCCAATTCTGACATTTCTCTCCTACATGTAAAAATCATGATTTATTTGCTAGAAAATTACATAGAACCCCAAAACATTATATATGTTTTTTTAGCAAAGACCCTAGAGAATACAATAGCGGTCATTGCAACTTTTTATCTCGCACGATATTTGCGCAGCAATTTTTCGAACGCGTTTTTTTTGAGAAAAAACTGTTTTTTGCTTTAAAAAAAAACAAAACAGTAAGGTTAGCCCAATGTTTTTGCATAATGTGAAAGATGAAGTAACGCCGAGTAAATAGATACCTAACATGTCACCTTTCAAAATTGCACACACTTGTGGAATGGCGCCAAACTTCGCCACTTAAAAATCCCCATAGGCGACGCTTTAAAATGTTTTACTGGTTACAAATTTTGAGTTACAGAGGAGGTCTAGGGCCAAAATTATTGCTCTCGCTCTACCGATCGCAGCGATACCTCACATGTGTGGTTTGAACACCGTTTTCATATGTGGGCAGGACTTACGTATGCGTTTGCTTCTGCATGCGAGCACACGGACAGGGGCGCTTTAAAATTTTTTTATTTTTTTTTTATTGTTCATTTTACTTTATTTATTTTAGTTTGACACTTTTTTCCAAAAAAATATTTTTTTTGATCACTTTTATTCCTATTACAAGGAATGTAAGCATCCCTTGTAATAGGAATATGGCATGACAGGTCCTCTTTACAGTGAGATATGGGGTCAATAAGACCCCACATCTCACCTCTAGGCTGTGCCTGAAATAAAACAAAAAAAAAAAAAAGATCCTGGCTTCGATCATAGCGGTGAGTCGGTAGAAGCACCGGAGGGCGGCGGGAGGGGGGGACGTCCCCTCTCGCCTCCCGTAAGAACGATCAAGCAGTGGAACTGCCACTATGATCATTCTTATGGTGTAGGGAATCACCGGCTGAAAAAGCTGATATCTGAATGATGCCTGTAGCTGCACCCATCATTCAGATATCCCCGCACAAAGTCAAGGACGTCGTATGACGGAAGGCGGGAAGTGGTTAAAACGCTTTTTTTTTTTTAACACAAAGTTGTCCATTTATACAATATTTCTAACACATAACATGTACATACCAAAAATGACACCCCAAAATAGATTCTCCTACTCCTGAGTAAGGCGATACCACATGTGTGAGACTTCCACAGCCTGGCCACATACAGAGGCTGGGTATGGCTGAGCATGGCTGGGTATGGCTGAGCATGGCTGGGTATGGCTGAGCATGGCTGGGTATGGCTGAACATGGCCGAGTATGGCTGAGCATGACTGGGTATTGCAGAGTATCGCCGAGTATGACTGGGTATGGCAGAGTATGGCTGGGTATCACCGAGTATTGCAGAGTATGGCTGGGTATTGCTGGGTATTGCAGAGTATGGCTGGGTATGGCAGAGTATTGCGGGTTATGGCAGAGTATTGCAGATTTTTGCGGGGTATTGCAGAGCATGGCTGGGTATGGCAGAGTATGGCAGAGTATGGCTGGGTATCACAGAGTATTGCAGAGTATGGCTGGGTATTGCGGGGTATGGCAGAGTAATGCGGGATATTTCAGGGTATTGCAGGGTATGGCAGGGTATTGCGGGGTATTGCAGGGTATGGCAGAGTATTGCGGAGCATTGCGGGGTATTGCAGGGTATGGCAGAGTGTTGCGGGGTATTTCAGGGTATGGCAGAGTATTGCGGGGTATTTCGGGGTATTGCAGGGTATGGCAGAGTATTGCGGGGTATTGCAGGGTATGGCAGAGTATTGCGGGGTATTGCAGGGTATGGCAGAGTATTGCGGGGTATTCCAGGGTATGGCAGAGTATTGCGGGGTATTCTAGGGTATGGCAGAGTATTGCGGGGTATTCCAGGGTATGGCAGAGTATTGCGGGGTATTCCAGGGTATAGCAGAGTATTGCGGGGTATTCCAGGGTATGGCAGAGTATTGCGGGGTATTCCAGGGTATGGCAGAGTATTGCGGGGTATTCCAGGGTATGGCAGAGTATTGCGGGGTATTCCAGGGTATGGCAGAGTATTGCGGGGTATTCCAGGGTATGGCAGAGTATTGCGGGGTATTCCAGGGTATAGCAGAGTATTGCGGGGTATTCCAGGGTATGGCAGAGTATTTCGGGGTATTCCAGGGTATGGCAGAGTATTGCGGGGTATTCCAGGGTATGGCAGAGTATTGCGGGGTATTCCGGGGTATGGCAGAGTATTGCAGGGGTATTGCGGGGTATGGCAGAGTATTGCAGGGGTATTGCGGGGTATGGCAGAGTATTGTCGGGCATTGCAGAGTATTGCACAGCATTGCAGGGCATGCAGAGTAGTGGGGATGGCTGAGCATGGATGGATGGATGGCTGGATGTCACTGTGCAGCGTTGTGGGCACTACAGATGCAGCCCACAACGCTGCAGCCATCCATCCATCCCCCTCTCCGCTCACAGTGTACCGATCGGTACACAGGAGGGGAGGAGAGGAACCGGCGTCATCAGACGGCGCGATCACATGGTAAACGGCCGCGATCAGCGGCCATTTACCGGGATCCGTGATGCGCCGGGTCCTCTGGACCCGGCGGTCACGGATGCTCTCGAGTGCGCGCCCTAGGGGGCGCGCGAGAGCAGAATTCTGGGAGGACGTCCCTGGACGCCCTCCCAGAGTTAAGCAACCGCCCTGTAGCCGTCATTTGGCTATGGGCCGGTTGTTAAGTGGTTAATAGATGAACACTTTATTCCTTTAAAAAAAATACCCAAGATATATAAGAGCCTAATGCCCTGTACACACGACCGGTTTTCCCGTCGGAATAAACTCTGAAGGTTTTTCTGACAGATTTCCGACGGAATTCCGCTCAAGCTGTCTTGCATACACACAGTCACACCAAATTCCGACCGTCCAGAACGCGGTGACGTACAACACATACGACGGGACTAGAAAACTGAAGTTCAATAGCCAGTAGCCAATAGCTTCCATCTCGTACTTGCTTCAGAGCATGCGTCGTTTTTGGTACGTCGGAACAGCATACAGACGAGCGTTTTTCCCGATAGGAATTGGTTCCGTCGAAAAAATTTAGAACACGTTTTCTTTCTAGGTCTGTCAGAATTTCTGATGTAAAAAGTCCGATGGGGCATACACATGATCGGAATATACGATGAAAAGCTTCCGTTGGACTTTTTCTGTCGGATATTCTACTCGTGTGTACACGGCATAAGAGGCTAAGCACACCAGGCTCTCCACCTAACATTTAAATATACATTCTGGCCAGACTGGACCTTGATATTGGCCATAAACAGAATCTGATCATTTTACTTACTTAAAGTAGAACTATAGGAAAAACATTTTTTTCATTTTGAATAGAGCAAGGAAGGGATATAACCCAGTCAGATTTGTTTTCGCCATCTGTGTCCCATTGCAGAGATTTCCCTTCACTTCCTGTCACATAGTCAAATAAGAAGTGAGAGGAAATCCCTGCAAATGAAGGGAATTCATTGGGGACAAGTTACCAGAACCAGTGTCCCCATTGGAAGATTTCCCCTCTATTACATTTCTGGGGACAACCCAAAATCTGGGTTTTCGTTTACATTCACTTTCAATGATAATGGTAAACAGGACAAATAGAGAGGGTGAATCTCCTGAAAGGAGGCACAGACAGCAATAAAAACTGACAGGTAATCTCAGGGCTTTTTTTCTCAGAGAATAGGTGCAGGAACTCAACCATGCCCGTCACACTCACATACCTGCCAAATGGCATCAAATAGTAGCTCTTCCCTCTGCATACAACCCCCTCCCTCCACTGCCCTCATTTTCTCCCCCCCTCCTTAAAAGCTCTACGAGCTGTAGTACCTCCCAGCATACTATACTATACTACAATCACTTGCAAGGGAGATCATGCAGTAGGAGCATCAACAACTGGTCGCCAGGGAAAAAATGGAGACCACAGAGGGTGCAGCCTACCACGCACCCTCTCCTGCCCATGACTGCACTAAACCCTGGGCACCTGAGATAAGCTACCACTTATAAACGCAGAAGCTGGACTTCAGTGTTACCAAGTGACAGTGGTGAGCAGGGAGCAGAAGACCCGAGCCAGAGGTGGTGGAGTTCCTCCTAGTTCCTGCCGAAATAAAGCCCTGGGTAATCTAATCCCTCTCCATTCTATCCAAAACAAAACAAAATTTGCCTTTAGTTATACTTTAAGGGTCTCTTTATATAGGCTTTGATGTTTTTTTCACACAGCAAATGTTTGCTGGACATTCATTTGCGCTGAATTTTACAGCATTTGGCTATGAAATGTTTTGCAACTTGTCCAGGCCACTTGTTCAGTTCCAATAAATGTCAGGAAAGCACCTCAGCATGAAAAGGAGCTACAGGAGAGTCAGAAAAACTCTAAAGGATCTTAAGGCTGGGTTCACATATGTGCTGTGTGAATTCCAGCTCCGTTTTCCCTGCGAAGAGAAAAAGCAGCTGTTCAGCGGTTCCGCTCCATTGTATTTGCGGATCAGCTGAGCAGGGAGAGGGGGGAGGTGTAGTGAGTAGGGGGAGAGAATGCCTGTTCACAATGGAACGCATCTGCGAATCAGATGCGTTCCCATAGAAGAATATGTGCCTGCAATTCGCACCACACTGCCTAGAAAACGCACACGTTTTTTGGGCAATGTGGAGTGCGAATGCACGCACATATGTGAACCAAACTGATTGAAACAAATAGATTTTAAAATGTTCTGCGAATTGGATGCGGTGTAAACCACATCCAATTCGCATAGGTGTGAACCCAGCCTTAACAAACATTACATCCCTGACATGATGGTACCACCAAATACAGGGTGGGCTAACATTTTCCCAGGGCTTAGTCCATGGCTGAAAGGTGGGGAATGTGTACAAATTGTGTGCCAGTCACTTTAAGGCAGGGGTCTCAAACTGGTGGCCCTCCAGCTGCCGTGGAACTACAAGTCCCATCATGCCTGAGGGAGACATGCTTGTAATTGTCAGCCTTGCAAGGCCTCATGAGACTTGTAGTTTAGCAACAGCTGGAGGGCCACCACTTTGAGACTTTAAGGGTTTTTTTAACCACTTCAATACAGGGCACGTTCCCCCCTTCCTGCCCAGGGTAATTTTCAGCTTTCAGCTTCAATGACAATTGCGCAGTCATACAACGCTTTACCCAAATTAAGTTTTTATCATTTTCTTCACACAAATGAACCTTTATTTTGGTGGTATTTGATCACCACTGGGTTTTTTACTTTTTGCTAAACAAACTAAAAATACATTTTTGAAAAAAAAAATTTTCTTTGTTTCTGTTATAAAATTTTGTTTTCTCCTTCACTGATGGGCACTGATGAGGCTGCACTAATGGGCACTGATGAGGTGGCACTGACAAGGTGGCACTGATAAGGTGGAACTGATGGGCACTGATGAGGAGGCACTAATATTTAGAATTGATGGGCACTGATAGGCGGCACTGATATCTAGCACTGATGGGCACCAATAGGCTACACTAATTTGCAGCACTGATGGGCACTGATAGGCAGAACTGATAGGTGGCACTGATGGGCACTGATAGGCGGTACTGATGGGCACTAATAGGTGGCACTGATAGGCGGCACTGATGGGCACTGATAGGTGGCACTGATGGGCACTGATAGATGGCACTGATGGGCAGCACTGATGAGGCGGTACAGACAGGCATTACTGACGGGCATCTGAAGGGCACTGACAGGCGTTACTGATGAGGCATTAATTGGCGATTTGGGCAGGTACTGACTAGCAGCTGATGGGCACTGATTTGCAGCTGTGTTGGGCACCTCTGATGGAGGCTGTGCTGATAATCAATGTCCTGATTATCAGCGCACCCCCCCGACAGGAGAGCCGGCGATCGGGAACCGAGAACCGAGGAAAAACCGAATACAGGCATTGAGGGTCACAAGATAAATCAATACTCCCCTGGTTGCCCTGAGCCTGTGAGTCCTCTGCCACCTCTGACACTGTGGGTTCATACATTTTTTTTCCCCCTTCCCTTCAAATGACAACAAGAATAAGGAAACACACCAAATTGATTAAATCAGCAAGATTTATGTAATGAGAAGGAAAAGAAATCAAAGTGTCACTTCAAGTTTACACTTTAAAATGTTTTCTCTCACAGGAATGTCATTAATAACTAAATAACAATCATCTATAAGATTCAAACATTCAGCAGTGAACACCTTAAAGTGGATGTAAACCCACTCTCGTCCTTTCTAAACTACTGCCATAGGGGTTATCTATAAGGATATACATGCCTCCTGCATATATCCTTACCTGTCAAATGTCTCCCCTCTGTCTGTTATGAGACCCAAAAAACTGCATATTCTGTGGGCGGGTCTGTTGTCTGGAGCTCGGTGGGTGGAGTCGTGATGTCAGTAGACTCCCCGCCCACCTCTACACTCCCCTTGTCAATATGCATTTTCTCCTGTGTATTTCTTACACTGAACTTCTGCTATGACCAAAGATGTCTGTATATAGTGTCTATGATGTTTGGGTCTAGATCCTTGAAACCAAAGCTGACAGGAGACAAGGTGTCTACATACAGTGTCTATAAAACTGGGCTGTTCCCCGCTCACCACACTGGAACAGGAGATGATGATGATGATGGTTATGATGACGATGATGATCTCAGGAACGTGGCTCAAGAGATGACTTCCAGCATCCGCCGCACCGCACCACGGCTCACCCAAATCTAATACCACTGCAGGATAGAAGGAATCGGAGCGACCTCCAGGCTGCCGTCGAACAGCTAAAGGGAACTGTCCGCAGGTGTCCCTCCAGATATCCAGATATCGACTGGATTATTTTGCAAAGCAGGCCGCGACTCAGCTGCAGCTCACACTATAACAGATTCCCTGCATATAGATCCATGCCGGGTCCCAAGAGAGTGAGCCAGGCCTCAATTCCTCCCTCTTATCATCTCTCCCAGCGGTTTGCTGAAAGTTGTAGTTCCACATCATTCAGTCAGAGGGCAAATCCCATCCTTACGGACTACATGTCCCAAGATGCTTTTCTCTGTCTTATCTCTGATTAAGAGGGTAACAGGTCAGCCTCTCAGCATCAACTCAACACTTAGGGGGAAACAACTCCCCCTGAAACAATGCCATACAGTGTCTCCTGATTGCAGGAATAGGTAGATATCCAGCTCCTGGCTACATATGCAATAAGGTGGAAAAACTTTTGTGCTGCAACACCCCCCTGTTTCTTACCTAAAACCCGATTGTTTCAGAGACAGGGACAGGCACAGCAGCTCCAGCTCCAGCCTCCAGGCACAGCAGCTCCAGGTCCTCATTGGATAGATTGATAGCAGCAGGAGCCATTGGCTCTTGTTGCTGTCAATCAAATCCAGTGACATTGGAGCTGGGGGCATGGCCGAGTCAGACTGTCTGTGTAAATGGACGCAGCAGCAGGACTCGGGAGCGCGCCCACACGAGTGCCCCCATGGAAAGCAGCTCTCTGTTGGGGCACTTGCACCTGTTATAATTTTTTTTTTTTAAATGAAGCTTTACAATCACTTTAATCCCCAGTCAGCACTTCTTTTTCCAGATCCCTGACCTCTGAAGGGCTCCTTGAGCCAAAAGCTCTTAAACAGCGGGACTATACTGAACAGACAGGCTTCACAGCTCCAGACTCAATGGTTTTTCTACACCTCAAGTAAAAGGAACAGTATTTTGAGTACAGTGAGGTTCACATTTTAGACAGAGAGGACAACTGGTTCGCAAGAAGTGTGAAGGAGGTCATCTATGTCAAACTAGAACAACCATCGTTGAACACAGGTAGTGGTCTTCAACACCACCTGTCTTCCACATATATTGTTGTTTTAACATCTCTACCCCGGCATTTTTACAACAATTCACACCCTCAGCCAAGTAAATTAAAAGATTAACGCTTATGAAGTCTTCTTAACACTAAGGATGGGATTATGTACCTAGTAGAGGGTGGTTCCACAATTGTCACACCTCCCATCCAGTCTATGGACAAAAAAATCTGCCTTTCTATGGTAATTGGTTAAAGACGTTAGTGCTACCTGTTTAGATGTAAATGCTGGGATACTTTCCTGACACTCATTAAAAACGAAGAAGTGGTTTACACAAGCGACAAAATGTCTTCAACATTACAGAACAAATCCAGTTGAAAGTGATCAACTACTACTAGGTATACCTTGAAAAAGTATTCACACCCCTTGAGATTTTCCACATTTTGTCATGTTACAGCCAAAAACGTAAATGTATTTTATGGTGATTTTACAGTATCTCACAAAAGTAAGTACACCCCTCACTTTTTTTGTAAATATTTTATTATATTTTTTCATGTGACAACACTGAAGAAATGACACTTTGCTACAATGTAAAGTAGTGAGTGTACAGCTTGTATAACAGTGTAAATTTGATGTCCCCTCAAAATAACTCAACACACAGCCATTAATGTCTAAACCGCTGGAAACAAAAGTGAGTACACCCCTAAGTGAAAATGTCCAAATTGGGCCCAAAGTGTCAATATTTTGTGTGGTCACCATTATTTTCCAGCACTGCCTTAACCCTCTTGGACATGGAGTTCCCCAGAGCTAAACAGGTTGCCACTGGAGTCCTCTTCTACTCCTCCATGACAACATCACGGAGCTGGTGGATGTTAGAGACCTTGTGCTCCTCGCACTCAGACCCCCACAACCACCCTCCCCATCAACATGAGGAGGGTGTTTTGGGGGGACCTTTCCTGTGGCCTGCCAGGTTGCATTCTCAGATAAGGGTCTGGAAACCACTGGCAACAAAAGTGAGTACACCCCTAAGTGAAATTATCCAAATTGGGCCCAAAGTATCAATATTTTGTGTGTCCACCAGCACTGTCTTAACCCTCTTGGGCATGGAGTTCACCAGAGCTTCATAGGTTGCCACTGGAGTCCTCTTGACATCACGGAGCTGGTGGATGTTATAGACCTTGCACTCCTCCACATTCAGTTTGAGGATGCTCCACAGATGCTCAATAGGGTTTAGGTCTGGAGACATGCTTGGCCAGTCCATCGCCTTTACCCTGAGCTTTTTTAGTAAGGCACCGGTCGTCTTGGAGGTGTGTTTGGGGTTGTTATCATGTTGGAATACTGCCCTGTGGCCCAGTCTCCAAATGGAGGGGATCATGCTCTGCTTTAGTAGGTCACAGTACATGTTGGCATTCATGGTTCCCTAAATGAACTGTAGCTCCCCAGTGCCGGCAGCACTCATGCAGCCAGACCATGACACTCCCATCACCATGCTTGACTGTAGGCAAGACACACTTGTCTTTATACTCCTCACCTGGTTGCCACCACACACGCTTGACACCATCTGAACAAAATACGTTTATCTTGGTATCATCAGACCACAGGACATGGTTCCTGTAATCCATCTCCTTAGTCTGCTTGCCTTCAGCAAACTGTTTGCAGGCTTTCTTGTGCATCATCTTTAGAAGAGGCTTTATTCTGGGACGACAGCCATGCAGACCAATTTGATGCAGTGTGCGGCGTATGGTCTGAGCACTGGCAGGCTGACTCCCCACCCCTTTAACCTCTGCAGCAATGCTGGCAGCACTCACACGTCTATTTCCCAAAGACAACCTCTGGATATGACGCTGAGCACGTGCACTCAACTTCTTTGGTCGACCATGGCGAGGCCTGTTATGAATGGAACCTGTCCTGTTAAACCACTATATGGTCTTGGCCACCATGCTGCAGCTCAGTTTCAGGGTCTTGGCAATCTTTTTATAGCCTAGGCCATCTTTATTATTTTTATTATACAGGATTTATATAGCGCCAACAGTTTGCGCAGCGCTTTACAACATTAGGGTAGACAGTACACTTACAATACAAATCAATACAGGAGGGATCAGAGGGCCCTGCTCGTTAGAGCTTACAATCTAGAAGGGAGGGTCAAGTGGAAACAAAAAGGTAATAACTGTGGGGGATGAGCTGATGGAAAAAATGAAAATACAGTTGTTAGGTATGGGTAGGATAGGCTTCTTTGAAGAGAAGGGTTTTCAGGGATTGTCTGAAAGCTAATAAAGTAGGAGATAAGCGGACAGATTGGGGTAGGGCATTCCATAGGATTGGAGAGGCTTTGGAAAAGGCTTTATGTAGAGCAACTATTTTTTTTTTCAGATCCTCAGAGAGTTCTTTGTCATGAGGTGCCACGTTAAACTTCCAGTGACCAGTATGAGTGAGTGAGAGCGATAACACCAAATTTAAAACACCTGCTCCCCATTCAGACCTGAGACCTTGAAACACTAACGAGTCACATAACACCGGGGGGAGGGAAAATGGCTAATTGTTCCCAATTTGTACATTTTCACTTAGGGGTGCACTCACTTTTGTTGCCAGCGGTTTAGACATTAATGACTGTGTGTTGAGTTATTTTGAGGGGGCAGAAAATGTCTGTTATACAAGCTGTACACTCATTACTTTACATTGTAGCAAAGTGTAATTTCTTCAGTGTTGTCACATGAAAAGATATAATAAAATATTTACAAAAATGTGAGGGGTGTACTTACTTGTGTGAGATACTGTATGTGATAGACCAACACAAAGTGGCACATAATTGTGAAGTGGAAGGAAAGTGATAAATGGTTCTCATTTTTTTTTACAAATAAATATGTGAAAAGTGTGGTGTGTATCTGTATTCAGCCCCCCAGAGTCAATACTTTGCAATTACAGCTGCAAGTTTTTTTGTGTGTGTATCTACCAGCTTTGCACATCTAGGGATTGAAATGTTTGCCCATTCTTCTTTGCAAAACAGCTCAAGCTCGGTCAGATTGGATGGAGAGCGTCTGTGAACAACAATTTTCAAGTCTTATCACAGATTCTCAATTGGATTTAGATCTGGACTTTGACTGGGCCATTCTAACACATTGATATGCTTTGATCTAAACCATTCCATTGTAGCTCTGGCTGTATGTTTGGGGTTGTTGTCCTGCTGGAAGGTGAACCTCTGCCCCAGTCTCAGGTCTTTTGCAGAATCGAACAGATTTTCTTCAAAGATTGCCCTCTATTTGGCTCCATCCATCTTCCCATCAACTCTGACCAGCTTTCCTGTCCCTGCTGAAGAAAAGCATCCCCACAACATGATGCTGCCACCACCATGTTTTAGGGTGGAGATGGTTTGTTCAGGGTGATGTGCAGTGTTAGTTTTCTGCCACATATAACGTTTTGCTTTTAGACCACAAAATTACATTTTGGTCTCATCTGACCAGAGCACCTTCTTCCACATGTTTGCTGTGTCCCCCACATGGCTTCTCGCAAACTGAAAATCGGTCTTCTTATGGCTTCCTTTCAAAAATGGCTTTCTTCTTGCCACTCTTCTATAAGAGCCAGATTTGTGGAGTGCATGACTAGTAGTTGTCCAGTGGACAGATTCTGCCACCTGAGCTATGGATCTCTGCTGCTCCTCCAGACTTACCATGGGCCTTTTGGTGGCTTCTCTGATTAATGCTCTCCTTGCTCGGCCTGTCATGTCAGTTTAGGTGGACGGCCATGTCTTCGTAGGTTTGCAGTTGTACCATTCTCTTTCCATTTTCAGATGATGGATTGAACAGTGCTCCGTGAGATGTTTAAAGCTATGGGATATGTTTTTATAACCTAACCCTGCTCTAAACTTCTCCACAACTTTATCCCTGACCTGCCTGGTGTGTTCCTTGGCCTTCATGATGCTGTTTGTTCACTAAGGTTCTCTAACAAACCTCTGAGGGCTTCACAGAACAGCTGTATATATACTGAGATTAAATTACACACAGGTGGACTCTATTTACTAATTAGGTGATTTCTAAAGACAATTGGTTCAACTAGATTTTAGTTAGGGGTATCAGAGTAAAGGGGGCTGAATACAAATACACGCCACATTTTCCAGATATTTATTTGCAAAAAAAAATTTTAAACCATTTATTTTCCTTCCACTTCACAATTATGTGCCACTTTGTGTTGGTCTATCACATAAAATACCAATAAAATACATTTATGTTTTTGGTTGTAACATGACAAAATGTGGAAAATTTCAAGGGGTATGACTACTTTTTCAAGGCACTGTACCTGTTGTGTATCTAAGCTGGATTCATAAGATACATCACCAGCATAAGAGGAAATAACAACAACGCGTTATAGCATGTTCATTGTGGTAATTGCATAGAGTTATACAGTATATCTAACATCAGCATTCTTCACTCATGGGTCTATTGTCATACTGTGTAATTAGTTTTCTTCTAAATACACAGGTGCAACAAGAAAATGAGAGCCATAAACAGAATGAGTTTTAGAAATTCTACAGAGCAGCTTGCTCTTACGTTTATGATGAGAATAAAATTGGCAATGCTTAAGCAAAAACTCAGTGTTAATTGGAAAACAATTCATTAAATGAAAAAATGAAGTAAAATTATCAGTAATTTTGTAAATAAAAATATGCAATTTTGTGAGTGTGCTATTCTTTCCAAAGTCATAGGCCCCATTCACACCTGAGAGTTTTGTAGCACAAAGCATGTTGCTCGTAGCTTGTTTGATCTACAAGCTTTAAGCTTTAAGCATTTTTGGCCTCAATGGAAGCGCCTGAAAAACACACAAACATTTGTGAAAAATGCACAAAATTGCACATGATGGCATTAGATTTCCCTAGTAACAAGGTTTTCATTGTCTAAAAATAAATAGAAGCCATACCAGCCTGTGATTGGATAGTGCGAGAGCAGTGGAGTGATGGGCTCATCTCTCTGTTATTCTGCTTTCTCTTCCTTTTAGATTGTTTCTTGTCAGTACATGAACTGAATGGCTTCTTGTACTGCTTCATTCTCTCACTCTCCAGCTCTGCTATACATCTATGACTAAGCCTGTTAGGGTGAAATGCATCAAAAGGGGCAGTTACAAGGTGGAGACATATAGTGTGTTTTACTTTGTTTGATCAATCCAATTTTATTCAAGTGAGGCCACTGGTGTATGGCTACCCTTTCTTCCTTTTAAGCAGTAAAAGCCCTGTGAAACAAACATTCATTTTTCTCTGTAGCTAAAGGCATTGTGGAGAAATTCATCTTTAATTCATCTTTAATTCATCTTTAATTTTCACAATGGACAAACTGAAACTACAGCTCTTCTCCCTCATTTTCTATGGCCCTAGAAAATTGTCAGCCTGCCAGTGTTCTAATGTAATAAAACAAATGGTGTTTTAGGCTCCATGTACTGTACACTGTATGCGGAAGTTTAGCATTTTCCAGCTGCCGACATCAGGGCAGGCTAGTGTACATGTAGCCTTAGGCTGTTTCAGCCTGAAAACCAGACTTCAGTTTCTGTTGTGATGATTGAAAAGGAATTACTTCACAGTACATGTAGCTGGACAGGTCAGTGAGGGGTTGTTTTAAAGCTTGTTTGCTACTGGTCAAAAACATGTGAATACTTTCATAGTCTTAGCATAAGTGCACTTTAATCCCTTTAACACACTATGATACTGTAATGTACCTAAGCCTTTTAGATGTTTCACACCAAAAGGAGTGAATAGTTATGCAATCACATAGACTTTTTTGTGTGCAGATTAATGAAATACAATCCAAATTACATCACTTTTAACTGTTGTAAGACTACCAAATAGACATGTGCAGAACAAAAAAAATTGTTTAGTTTCGTCTTAATTAGTTATTTACATAAATACATTTAGTTAAATTTGATTAATCCATTCAATTTGTTTTCGGAATTTGTTTAGTTTATTCATATTCGAATCGATTCAAATCTTTCAATTCAAATCGTTTCGAAAAGTTTTCAAATCAATTTTGAATAGTTTTCGAATAGTTTTTGAATCAATTTTTAAATAGTTTTTAAATCAATATTGAATAGTTTTCGAATTCGAATAGTTTTCAAATCAATTTCAAGTAAATGTACAAGTAAATGTGAGAAATGACATCACTAAAGGAGCAAGGGAGGATGTGGAATCCTTATGGGTAGAGCTGCAAAGGGATGAAACTAAGGGGAAAGTAATACTGGGAATATGCTATAGGCCCCCTAACCAGAGGGACCTCGTATCACAATTTGGATTAGTGGCAAGGATGGGAAGTGTCATCATAATGGGGGATTTTAATTATCCAAACATAGACTGGATGGAAGGAACCGCGCATTCATCTAAGGCTCGCCAGTTCCAAAATGTCTTGCAGGACAATTTCATGGGTCAGATGGTAAACGCACCAACTAGAAACAAAGCGTTACTAGGCCTGCTGATTACTAACAATACAGACTTGATCACGGATGTAGAAATACAGGGCCATTTAGAAAACAGAAATCACAGGTCAATTAGTTAAAGTATAAATCACACTAATAGGAAACATAAGGGGGATACAAAGACACTGATTTTCAAAAGAGCCAACTTCTCTAAACTACAAGACTTCCTAGAAGATACAAATTGGGATAAAATCTTAGGAACAAAGAACACGGAGGAGAAATAGGTATGCTTTAAGAGTATATTAAATAAGGGCATTAGCCAGTGCAACCCAATGGGAAAAAAATTTAAAAGAGCTAATAAAAGTCCCGGGTGGCTTAAGTCCAACGTAAAAATGTATATACAGTAAAAGCAAAGGAGAAGACCTTTAAAAAATACAAGGCTGAGGGATCATCATCAGCATTCCAACTTTACAAAGAATGGAACAAGAAATGTAAGGGTGCAATCAGGGTGGCTAAAATAGAAAACAAAAGTCACATAGCGGAGGGGAGTAAGAAAAATCCTAAGAAATTATTTAAGATCATATTGGTCCCATAAAGAATTATGAAGGGAATCTGGTTAATAAGGATAGAGAGATGGCAATGGCATTAAATTTATTCTTCTCCTCAGTCTTCACGGGGGAATCGGGGGGCTTCAGTAACCAAAACTGCAATGTTTATCCTCATGACATGTCACAGGAGGGACCCTCATGGCTAACAGAGAACAGAATTAAAAAAAGACTTGAAAAACTTCATTTTTTCCATTTATATATTCTTTATTAAAGCTTTTTTCATTTATAAAACATACATTTAAAATATTCCATTCTGTCTTCCTCCCCCTATCCCCCTCCCCCCCTCAGCATATAGTTTTAAGGGTAGACTTTAACTCAACTCTCATAAATCATTTGTTCACCCCCCCATTATCCCATTATCTCACTCTCTTAACCATAGCTAAAAGCTCACATTCCTCCTCTATTACTCTTATCCAGCATTTGATATCTCTCTATAATTACTATTTCCCTACGCACAAAAGGTCACTTCGGGCTGCTACACCTATCATCTTTTCCAGTCTCTCTAAGGGGGCTATCCCATCACTTTCAACCATGGTTTCCACATCTTTTTTTTCTTGAAGTTACCTCGTTTAGTGTATACCGCTTTTTCCTTCCACACTATCTCATTTATAGCCTTAACCTATTCCCCAGATGACGGAGACCTCACCGACTGCCATCTCTGTGCAATAAATTTTCGCTGCTGATGTATTATCCGACCCTCTATTTCTCTCCATATAGTCCAACACGCAAAGCCTTCTAAGGTGGTCCAAAAAAAATGTAATTTATAATATCAAGAACTTCTTCCCAATACCGAAATAACCTTGGGCACCACCATACCATGTGTATAAGGTCGCCTGTCTCCTGGCATCTGGGGCATTTGGCATCTGGTCTCTGACCAAACATAAATAATCTTTTAGGATTGTGATAGGCTCTATGCGCCAAAAACAGGTGTGATACTTTTTGTGAGGGAGACACTGACACCAATGGCCCCAGTTCCAATATCCGCCTCCATTGCTGTGGCAGAGGATCGTACGGGTTTATTTCAATCAAGTCTGTGGCAGAGAATTTTGTTTGTGCTACGTACTGGCTGCTAGGCAAGTGAGAGAGGCCTATCCAGGCAAGCAAAGATTGTGTCCCACAAGGGGATCGCATCCGATTACAATATTCAACTTTAAAGGACGTTCTCAAGAATCCTAAAGAAAGGTATTTGAGCTTCAATGCAGCTTCCCTCCTGCCTCTTTCCTGCTACTTCCTTCCTTAAATGGTTCAATAAAGCATTGAAAACGTACTCAAGTGTTGATACTTATATCATCCAGAGGTAAACTCAACGGAACCCTAGACCCGGTGCCGGTGAAGCAGGGGTGTCGAGAGTGAAGGTAACAAGCCCGCTTAAACCAGCAGCTCCACCGAGAGTTATTGCTACATAAATTATAAAAATAAATATTAACAACAACAACTTTATCCATGCCCACCAATGCAAGCTGCCTGTGCCCACCAATGCAGCCTGCCTGTGTCCACCAATGCAAGCTGCCTTTGCCCACCAATGCAGCCTGCCTGTGCCCACCAATGCAAGCTGCCTGTGCCCACCAATGCAGCCTGCGCCCACCAATGCAGCCTGCCTGTGCCCACCATGCAGCCTGTGTCCACCAACCACCATGCAGCCTGTGCCCACATCCACCATGCAGCCTGTGCCCACCATGCAGCCTGTGTCCACCAGGCAGCTTGTGTCCACCATGCATCCTGTGCCCACCATCCACCATGCAGCCTGTGTCCACCATGCAGCCTGTGCCCACCATCCACCATGCAGCCTGTGCCCACCATCCACCACGCAGCCTGTGTACACCATGCACCATGCAGCCTGTGCCCACCATCCACCATGCAGCCTGTGCCCACCATCCACCATGCAGCCTGTGTCCACCATCCACCATGCAGCCTGTGTCAACCATGCACCATGCAGCCTGTGTCCACCATGCACCCTGTGTCCACCATGCAGCCTGTGTCCACCATGCAGCCTGTGTCCACCATGCACCATGCAGCCTGTGTCCACCATGCACCATGCAGCCTGTGTCCACCATGCAGCCTGTGCCCACCATCCACCATGCAGCCTGTGCCCACCATCCACCACGCAGCCTGTGTACACCATGCACCATGCAGCCTGTGCCCACCATCCACCATGCAGCCTGTGTCCACCATCCACCATGCAGCCTGTGTCAACCATGCACCATGCAGCCTGTGTCCACCATGCACCATGCAGCCTGTGTCCACCATGCACCATGCAGCCTGTGTCCACCATGCACCATGCAGTCTGTGCCCACCATCCACCATGCAGCCTGTGCCCACCATCCAATATGCAGCCTGTGCCCACCATCCACCCTGTGCCCACCATGCAGCTTGTGCCCACCATGCAGCCTACCTGTGCAGGGGAGGAGAGGAACAGAAGAGCGGCTTGGATGTTTAGAGCGCAGGGAACACAGCGATAACAGCTTTCATTTCAATTGCTGTGTTCCCGCCGCTCAACGTCATATACAGCCCCGCCCCCTGGCCAGGGAACTTTGATTGACAGATCACCCCTCCTGGGATTGGACGTGTGATCTGTCTATTAAGGTTCCGGGACCAGGGGGCGGGGCTGTATCTGACAGCGAGCGGCGGGGAACTCGGCAATGTGAAATGAAAGCTCATATCAATGTGTTCCCTGCGCTGCGCTCTGAACATCCGGGTCGCTCTCTCTCTCCCATCCATGATTGCTGGGAGAAGGACTCCCATTCCACCCAGGCTGCTGGCGGTGCTCCCCCCCCACCCCCCTCCAGGCAGCCCTTCTTCGCCAGCCCTCAAAATGCACTCGCAAAATGCGAGCATGCGAGTGCAATTTTTGAGGGCTGCTCTACTACATATCTGTGCATACAGCCCAGAAATAAATTCCTTAGACATACTTGGCTTAATTACCCCTTGAAGAAGGGGAATCCTACTCCATTCCAATGCGTGTGTCCCAGGGCGTGTCTGCAAATATCTATAAAAAGATTGGTTTGATATACAATACTCCCTCCTCAAATCTGAGAATGATTTTAAAGTACTATCCACATATAAATGGGCAAAGCGACTTTTACCCTGGTTTTCCCGTTCTTTAATCTTCCCCATTATCTGGAGTTCTTGCAAGTTCTTGTTATTCCAAAGGGGGGAATACTCTGTAAACCCCCTATACCTCATTAAAGTGATTGTAAAGGATCGTTTTTTATTGTTAAAAAATAACAAACATATCATACTTACCTCCACTGTGCAGTTCGTTTTGCACAGAGTGGC
The DNA here is from genome assembly GCF_042186555.1 of Aquarana catesbeiana. NCBI lineage: Eukaryota > Metazoa > Chordata > Amphibia > Anura > Ranidae > Aquarana > Aquarana catesbeiana. Next base: position 80,268,683 of record NC_133325.1, on the reverse strand, counting down.
CCCGAACATCCTCGTCTGGGGTCCCCCGGCAGCTTTCGCGGCTCCTCCCTGTATCAGATAACCCCCTAGGAGAAGCGCTCTTCCGAGGGGGTTACCTTGCAGGCATGAAGGCCAGACTCGGCCCCACCCCCCAGGCACCCGCGTCATTGGATTTGATTGCGGGAGCCAATGGCTGCACTGCTATCAATCCAATCAAGAGTTGGGACCCCATGGAGAAAGGGACAGCGCATCCCCGCCGAGGAGATGAAGGGGCTCAGGTAAATAAAGCGGGGGGGGTTGGGGGGGCGGTGAATGTCAGGTGTTTTTCACCTTAATGCATAGGATGCATTAAGGTGAAAAAACACAAGGGTTTACAACCCCTTTAATGTCTTAACTAGGGATGGGCCGGACACCCCCCGTTCGGTTCGCACCAGAACATGCGAACAGGCAAAAAATTTGTTCGAACGCGCGAACACCGTTAAAGTCTATGGGACATGAAAAATCAAAAGTGCTAATTTTAAAGGTTTATATGCATGGTATTGTCTTAAAAAGTGTTTGGGGACCCAGGTCTTGCCCCAGGGGACATGTATCAATGCAAAAAAAAGTTTTTAAAATGGCCGTTTTTTCGGGAGCAGTGATTTTAACAATGCTTGTGAAACAATAAAAGTGTAATATTCCTTTACATTTCATACCTGGGGGGTGTCTATAGTATGCCTGTAAAGTGGCGCACATTTCCCGTGTTTAGAACAGTCTGACAGCAAAATGACATTTCTAAAGGAAAACAAGTCATTTAAAAGTACTCGTGGCTAAAATGAATTGTCGGTTCGGCAATACACATAGAAGTTCATTGATAAAAATGGCATGGGATTCGCCCACAGGGGAACCCCGAGCCAAAATTTAAAAAAAAAAATGCATGGGGGTCCCCCCAAATTCCATACCAGGCCCTTCAGGTCTGGTATGGATTTTAAGGGGAACCCCGCGCCAAAAAAATAAAAAATGGCGTAGGGTCCCCCAAAAATCCATACCGTCAATTCATTATAGCCGCAAGTAGTTTTAAATGACTTTTTTTCCTTTAGAAATGTAATTTTGCTGTCAGACTGTTCTAAACACGGAAACCACTTTACAGGCATACTATAGACAGCCCCCAGGTACGAAATTTAAAGGAATATTACACTTTTGTTGTTTCACTTCAAGCATTATTAAAATCACTGCTCCCGAAAAAACGTCAGTTTTTAAAACTTTTTTTTGCATTGATACAGGTCTCCTGGGGCAGGACCCAGGTCCCCAAACAATTTTTATGACAATAACTTGCATATTAACCTTTAAAATTAGCACTTTTGACTTCTCCCATAGACTTTTAAAGGGTGTTCCGCGGCTTTCGAATTTGCCGCAAACACCCCAAATTGTTCGCTATTCGGCGAACAGGCGAACAGCCAATGTTCGACTCAAACTCATGTTTGACCCGAACATAAAGCCCATCCCTAGTCTTAACTAATTCCCACACTTTTGTGATCATCATTATTGTTGGGTTCTTGAGAGGGAAAAAATCTGCCTCCCTTGCCTCCACTACTGTACTATGAGGGGTTTTGAATAACATCATACTACCACTTGCGCCCCCCCCCCCGGAATATTACCCCCCCGAACATGCTGCAGCTGTGTCGCCAAAAAGTAACTCTGGGGGTGTGGTACAGCTAGTCCCCCCTCGTTTGCCTGTAACTGCAAAGTACGTAAACGGATTCTAGCCGGGCCTATCTTCCAAGTTAATTCTCTGAAGAGTGTATCAATTTTGTTAAACCATTTTTTGTATATCCAGACTGGGGAAAGTTTGCAACAAATACAATAGTTGCGGCATCCATATCATCTTAATCAAGTTACATTGCCCCGCCACTGATAAGAGGAACCGGCATCAGATATCACTTTTACGCTTAAATTTAGGCAAGAGTGGGATTATGTTCTTATTTATGTATTGTCCAGGGTCTCTCATTAAGCATATACCTAGATATTTCATTTTCTCCACTACTTCTAGTTGAGGAATTTCAGGTGGTAAGGAGTTTCTAAGGTGAACCACGGGCAAAAGTGCAGATTTCTCCCAGTTTATGGTTAGTCCCGAAAATCGCCCAAACTCCTTGATTATATTAATAAACCGCCCAAACTCCTTGATTATATTCATTGCGGTCACCAGGGAGGAATGGGTATCCCTCAAAAACAGCAATATATCGTCTGCGTATAATGCAATCTTTTCCTCTCCTATCCCCCTCTGAAATCCATGTATATCTAAAGACGACACGGCTCACCTGGAAACTCCCACTGTGGCTGCTCCAGTAGAACCTGAGTTGCAGGCCAGTCTCGAGTATTACCTCTATAAGAGGTATGTCTGGTTCCGCTCTGCTTCCCCAGCTATTTGGGGGCAATCCAGTGCTGCCCCAGGCGTTTTCCATGGACAGAAGCAAAGTAGGTTTCGTGATATCTTTGCTTTCTGAGAGAGCCTTGGCCTGGGCAAACCCTCTATGGGAGACGCAAAAACCTGTTGTCTTAAGTTACCCTGACTTTGTGGCCTCAGTGATCACAGAGTAAAAACAAAATGGCAATGTAGAGAGGGGCAGCTACCCCTCTCTACGTTGCCATCTTGTTTTTACTCTGTGATCACTTTTATGCATTGTGGTTTTTTAGTAAATAAACAACCCTGATTTGCACTATGTGGAGGCGCTTTATTTTTTCCACATATCTCCTTGCCGTGAGATGACGTCTGCATTTTGAGATCTTTCCTGTTTCCCCCTGGAGATCCAGTTGTGTGGCTTGTGACAATCCAGAAACCATCCATCCTTCCTGTGACCATCTTTCCATCTGCCTGTGGTGGCATACTGCTCGATAGACTCTATGCTGCTGGCACTAGAGTCCACCGGTTCCGGTAAGCGTACCTACATCTATCCAATGTTTTGATGGTCCCATATTGAACATTCAGATTGTTGATGGAATTCCCCCTCTGATTCACTGTATCATATCACTTTGGCACGGACTTTATTTAGAAACATTTGGAGTACACTCGTGGCCTTTGTAATGCCCCGGCAGTTTTCCAGGAATTTATTAACGATGTCCTCCGAGATTTGTTGCAATTATGTGTGGTGGTTTATCTCGATGATATCCTCATATTTTCCAAGTCCCTGGAGAGCCACCACACAGATGTCTGTCATGTGCTTCAGAAACTAAGAGAAAACAATCTCTATTGTAAACTGGAGAAGTGCGAGTTCCATCGTGAACAGGTTAAATTCCTGGGCTATGTCATTTCCAGTGCTGGTTTTTCGATGGACCCAGTGAAACTTTCGGCAGTCCTACAGTGGCCCCGACCCATGGGTTTACATCTTCTGCAGCGTTTCCTGGGCTTTGCCAACTATTATCGGAAGTTTATTCGTAACTTCTCGTCTCTGGTCAAACCCCTGACTGATATGACCAGAAAGGACGGTAACCCACAGTGTTGGTCTCCGGAGTCCATTAAGGCCTTTGAGAGTCTCAAGGCTGCCTTTGTTTCTGCCCCTGTGTTGGCACATCCTGATCCTACGTTGCCTATTTTCGTAGAAGTTGATGCTTCTGAGACTGGAGTTGGCGCCCTTCTGTCTCAACGTCCTAACTCTGAGAGCACTACGCATCTGTGTGGCTACTTTTCCAAGAAATTGTGACCTGCAGAGTGCAATTACGAGATTGGTGACAGAGAGCTGTTGGCGATCATTTTAGCCCTGAAAGAATGGAGACATCTCATTGAAGGTACCACTGTGCTGGTTCTCATTCTTACTGACCATAAGAATCTCACATTCTTGTCTGAAGCTAAGCGCCTCTCTCCCAGAAGGGTGCGATGGGCTCTTTTCTTGTCGAGTTTTAATTACATTGTCTCATTCTTACCCAGTACTAAGAATGTAAGGGCTGACGCCTTGTCACGACAATTTTCCTCCACTTCCAAGATGGAGTCGGTTCGGGTTCCTGTGATTCCTCCTGATCGTATTCTGGCTACGGTTCGCACCAGTCTTACTTCTCCTTTGGGTGACAAAATTTTTGATGCTCATGTCCATGCTCCTCCTGAGAAACCTTGTGACCGCTGCTTTGTCTCGGAGAGTGTCCGTACTGCCGTGCTCCAGACTTACCATTCTCCCAAGGCAGCTGGCCACCCTGGGAAGAATCAACTCGTTTGGGCCATTTCCCAACAATTCTGGTGGCCTAGTCTACGGGCTGATGTAACTGTCTTCGTAGCTGCCTGTTCCCTGTGTGCTCAGAATAAGACTCCATGACACCTTCCAGTGGGCCTCCTACAACCCACACCCAATGAAGAGAGGCCCTGGACCCACCTGTCTATGGATTTCATTGTGGAGTTACCCAACTCCCAAGGCAACACTGTTATCCTTACGGTGTCTGACAGAATAATAAGTTACGTGGCGCTCAATCGAATCAATTAAGAATGTGCAATATTTAAATATAGATGGTGTAAAAAGTGATATATAAGTGGCACTTACTAAAAAAAATAAAAAAATTAATACAAATGTCTAGAAGTGGGGAAATCTACACCCAATTTTGGATGTAGCAATGGTTCATTATAACCTTTGGTACACAATGTGATGGCAGATCAATTGTCATAGACACAATTATCATTTGGATTTTGCGTATAGAATCTCCATTTACGTGGTTGTTTTACATTTATATTAATTTTTTTTTTTTTGTGCCACTTATATATCACTTTTTACACCATCTATATTTAAATATTGCACATTCTTAATTGATTAGATTGAGCGCCACGTAACTTATTATTCTGTCAGATATCTTTATTGGTGTGGAAACACCCTTATGGTGGCGGCTTTATCATTTATCCATATTTTTTATCTTTAACAATTGTCCCTTTTTGCTCTTTTTATTTATTAGAATTTTGTGGTTTGCGCATTAGTACTCGCTATTACTCTTAATTTATCCTTATGGTGGTTGACCGGTTCTCAAAGATGTGTCATTGTATTCCACTTAGGAAGCTGCCCACTTCTAAGGAACTGGCTTCCATTTTTGCTCAGGAGATCTTTCGCTTACATGGGCTACCCAAGGCGATTGTCTCGGACAGGGGTAGTCAGTTTGTCTCCCGGTTCTGGCGAGCCTTTTGTGCACAGTTGGGAATTCAGCTTGCTTTCTCCTCTGTGTATCACCCGCAGTGTAATGGGGCTGCAGAACGAGCCAATCAGTCCTTGGAGCAATTCTTACATTACCTATTACCGTGGACAGAGTTTGCTCACAACAGTGCCTTGAATTCTGCTTCCCGATTGTCCCCGTTTATGGCGAATTATGGTTTCCAACCCTCCATGTTGCCTGACTCGTTTGTTTCGCAGTATATTCCTGCGTTAGAGGAGAATCTCCGTAGTCTTCATTCCACTTGGGTACAAGTTCAGGAGGCTTTGCAACATGCTAACGATAGGTACCGACTCCATGCTGACCGCAGACGCCTGCCTGCACCTACCAGGTTGGGGACAGAGTCTGGCTGTCGTCTCGCAACCTCCGACTTCGTGTTCCTTCTTTGAAGTCCGCACCTCGTTGTATTTGGCCCTTCTGTATCCTTCGCAGGATTAACCCAGTGGCTTACGCCTTGGACCTTCCTCCTAGTATGTGCATCTCAAATGTGTTTCATGTCTCCTTATTGAAGCCTTTGGTCTGCAATCGCTTTACCACCTCGGTGCCACGTCCTCACCCTATACAGGTTGAGAACCATGAATTACAATCCATTGTTGACTCCCATAGGTTCCGTGGGCGCATACAGTACCTGGTGCATTGGAAGGGGTACAGTCTGGAGGAACGCTCTTGGGGCGGACGTACATGCCCCTATCCTGCTCCATGATTTCCATAGACGTTTTCCCCTCAAGCCCGGTGGTCCCCTGAGGGGGAGGGGTCGTTGAGGAGGGGGTACTGTCAGGGCTGGGCTCAGCCCTTCCTTCTCTGAGCTGGCCACTCAGCTGTCAGCTCCCATCTCTCTCCACAGTTACCCAGCTGTTGTTGATTCTGCTCGTCAGTCCTGCCTACTTAAAGTCATCCAGCTCACTTGATCTCTGCCTTCGCCTTTGTCAACATCACAGAGACTTTCTCCTGCGTTCCTGTTGAAGACTTGCTTGGCTGACGCTCCTTCTGGCTCCTGATCCTGCTTGCTGAACTACTACGTTTATCTCCCCGGACATTCCAGGAGCCTATATTAAGCATTTTAGAATGCATTTAGAAAAAAAGATGACTTGAAAAACTTAACATTATTAAGTCACAGGGGCCAGATGGCTTGCACCCGAGGGTCCTTAAGGAACTCAGTCAAGTAATTGCCAGACCATTGGTCCTAATTTTTACGAACAATCTACTGACTAGAATGGTACCAGCTGATTGGAGAAAAGCCAATGTAGCACCAATATTTAAAAAGGGCCAAGATACATCCCTGGAAATTACAGACCAGTTAGCCTAACATCAATTGTATGCAAGCTCTTGGAGGGGATGATAATGGACTATATACAAGATTTTAGCAATGACAACTGTATCATTAGCAGTAATCAGCATGGATTCATGAAGAATCGTTCTTGCCAAACCATTCTATTAACCTTCTATGAGGAGGTGAGCTGCCATCTAGATATAGGAAGGCCTGTAGATGTGGTGTATCTTAATTTTGAAAAAGCATTTGATACAGTTCCCCATAAATGTTTACTGTACAAAGTAAGGTCAGTTGGCATGGACCATAGGGTGAGTACATGGATTGAAAACTGGCTACAGGGGCAGGTTCAGAGGGTAGTGATAAATGGGGAGTACTCGGAATGGGCAGGGGTGGAAAGTGGGGTCACCCAGGGTTCTGTGCTGGGACCAATCCTATTTAATTTGTTCATAAACGACCTGGAGGATGGGATAAACAGTTCAAGCTCTGTATTTGCGGATGATACTAAACTAAGCAGGGCAATAACTTCTCCGCAGGATGTGGAAACCTTGCAAGAAGATGTGAACAAATTAATGGGGTGGGCAACTACATGGCCAATGAGGTTTATGTGGAAAAAATGTAAAATAATGCATTTGGGTGGCAAAAAATATGAATGCAATCTACTCACTGGGGGGAGAACCTCTGGGGGAATCTAGAATGGAAAAGGACCTGGGGGTCCTAGTAGATGACAGGCAGAGCAATGGCAAGCTGCTGGAAGCAAAGCAAACAGAATATTGGCATGCATTAAAAAGGGGATTAACCCCAGAGATAAAACTATAATTCTCCCACTGTACAAGACTCTGGTCCAGCTGCACCTAGAGTATGCTGTCCAGTTCTGGGCACCAGTCCTCAGGAAGGATGCCTGGAACTGGAGAGAGTCCAGAGAAGGTCAACAAAATGAATAAAGGGTCTGGAGGATATTAGTTATGAGGAAAGGTTGCGAGCACTGAACTTGTTCTCTCTGCAGAAGAGACACTTGAGAGGGGATATGATTTCAATGTACAAATACCGTGACTGGTGACCCCCCAATAGGGATAAAACTTTTCAGCGTAAGGGAATTTCATAAGACACGCGGCCATTCACTAAAATTAGAAGAAAAGCGGTTTAACCTTAAACTGTATAGAGAGCTCTTTACTGTAAGAGCGCTTAGGATGTGGAATTCCCTTCCACAGGCGGTGGTTTTAGTGGGGAGCATCGATAATTTCAAATAACTATTAGATAAGCACTTGAACGACCACAACATACAGGGATGTACAAGGTAATACTGACATAAAATCACACACATAGGTTGGACTTGATGGACTTGTGTCTTTTTTCAACCTCGCCTACTATGTAACTATGTAACTATGAATAGTTTTCGAATTCGAATAGTTTTGCAATTTCCAAAGAGAATAAAATAGAATAGAAAAAAATAGAATAGAAAAGAATATAGCAGAAAATAAAAGAATATAACATAATAGAGTAAAACAAAACAAAATAGGATAGAAAATAAAAGAACAGAGTAGAATGGAATAGAATAGAAAGGAATAGAATAGAATAAAAAAAAAGAATAGAATAAAATAGAAAGATTATAACCATTTCCCCAAATTCACATAGAATCAATCCGAATTTGAATAGAATGGTAAAAGAATAGATTAGAATAGAATAGAAAATAACAGAATAGTATAGAAAAAAACAGAATAGAATAGAAAAAAACAGAATAGAATATAATAGAATAGAATGAATATAACCATCTTCCTATTCTAATATATTCAAACTCAAATTGATTATATTTGGATTTTGGGAAATGGTTATATTGTTTCTATTCTATTGTTTTTTTAATTCTATTCTTTTCTATTCTATTATAGTCTATTCTATTCTTTTTTCTATTCTATTCTTTTCTTATGTATTCAAATATCAAAATCATTCTGAATATTGAAATTCGAATTTCAGAAGATGGTTACATTCTTTCTATATTCTTTCTATTGTATTCTTTCTATTATATTTGTTTCTATTCTATTCTAGTCTATTCTGTTCTTTTTTGTTCTGTTTTACTCTATTATATTCTATTCTTTTATTTTCTGTTATTACTTTCCATTCTATTTTTTTCTATTCCATTCCTTTATTTTCTATTCTATTTTATTCTCTTTGCAAATTGGAAAACAATTAGATTTACAAAACTTTTCAAATTTTAAACTTTTCGAATTCGAGTTTGAAAACTTTTAGAATTCGAAAACTTTTCGAATTAGAAAAGTAATCGAAAAAGATTTGAATTGATTCTAATTTAGCCCAAATTTTTGGTACTATTGGAATTTGGAATTTCGGTTACATTCGAATTCCCAAAAAATTGAAATTGGTTTGAATTTCAATTTGGAACGAAACGAATTGCACATGTCTACTACCAAATATGTGAAAAATTCCAGGAGGTTAATGCTTATGCAAAGCACTACGTTAGATGAGGGACTGTTTTAAAATGCTTTATTTATGCTGCCTTTAAAAAAAAAAAAAAAAACAGTAAACCATAATTTTATGACAGTGTTTGAAACCACACATGAAACGGGATTATACAGTGCCTTGAAAAAGTATTCATACCCCTTGACATTTTCCACATTTTGTCATGTTACAACCAAAATATAAATTTATTTTATTGGGATTCTGTGTGATAGACCAACACAAAGTGGCACATAATTGTGAAGTGGAAGGAAAATGATAAATGGTTTTCACATTTTTTTACAAATAAATATGTGAAAAGTGTGGAGTGCATTTGTATTCAGCCCCCCCTCAGTCAATATTTTGTAGAACCATCTTTCGCTGCAATTACAGCTGCAAGTCTTTTTGGGGATGTCTCTACCAGCTTTGCACACCTAGAGAGTGACATTTTTGCCCATTTTTCTTTGCAAAATAACTCAAGCTCTGTCAGATTGGATGGAGAGCGTCTGTGAACAGCAATTTTTAGGTCTTGCCACAGATTCTCAATTGGATTTAGGTCTGGACTTTGACTGGGCCATTCTAACACATGAATATGCTTTGATCTAAACCATTCCATTGTAACTCTGGCTGTATATTTAGGGTCATTGTCCTGCTGGAAGGTGAACCTCCGCCCTAGTCTCAAGTCTTTTGCAGACTGTAACAGGTTTTCTTCTAAGATTGCCCTCTACTTGGCTCCATCCAACTTCCCATCAACTCTAACCAGCTTCCCTGTCCCTGCTGAAGAAAAGCATCCCCACAGCATGATGCTGCCACCACCATGTTTCACAGTGGAGATGGTTTGTTCAGGGTGATGTGCAGTGTTGGTTTTCTGCCACATATAACATTTTGCTTTTAGACCACAAAATAAAATGTTGGTCTCATCTGACCAAAGCACCTTCTTCCACATGTTTGCCGTGTGCCCCACATGGCTTCTGGCAAACTACAAATGGGACTTCTTATGGCTTTCTTTCAACAATGGCTTTCTTCTTGACACTCTTCCATAAAGATCAGATTTGTGGAGTGCACAACTAATAGTTGTCCTGTGGACAGATTCTCCCACCTGAGCTGTGGATCTCTGCAGCTCCTCCTGAGTCAACATGGGCCTATTGGCTGCTACTCTGATTATTGCTCTCCTTGACTAGCCTGTCAGTTTAGGTGGACGGCCATGTCTTGGTAGGTTTATAGTTGTACCATACTCTTTCCATTTTCAGATGATGGATTGAACAGTGCTCCGTGAGATGTTCAAAGCTTGGGATATTTTTTTATAACCTAACCCTGCTTTAAACTTCTCCACAACTTTATCCCTGACCTGCCTGGTGTGTTCCTTGGCCTTGACCTGTCTGATGTGTTTTAGTTTGGGGTTCGCCCTGAATAGAGTTGGGCCGAACAACCCCCCCCCCCCCCCGGGTTTGGTTCATGCCAGAACTCTCGAACATCACAAAAGTTTGGACACGAACCGCTAACCCTATTAAAGTCTATGGGACTCGAACTTGAAAAATCAAAAATGCCCATTTTGAAGACTTTTATGCCAGACCTGAAAAAAAAAACGCTACGCTTGCGACGCAGGCTAACCGCTGAATGCCTGCTCCGCTGCTCAACAGTTCTTAAATTGGTAAGGGTGGGGCCAGCTGGTGACATCACTTAGTGGCATCGCCCCCTTGTGATGTCTTCGATATTTTTGGGTCCAGCAGTGTGGCTAGCGTCATGATTGACGATGGATCTACATCGCGGGACATTGTTTTTTTAATTTAATAAAGGAATTGTCAAAAACGCCCTCCTTTTTATTTATTTTTGACACTTTGTTTTGGTGAATGAGTAGGGGTACAATGTACTGAAGCGCACTACCCCCGTAGGAGCTGCTGGGTAGTTCTATCTTCCCTGAAGTGTGTTCCATTACCCCCTTTCCCTCCAAAGATATGACACGCAGACAGTCAGTGAACAGTTGAACTATGTACATCTTTTTTGCGGTTCCATGTTAAATGCTGCATTGCACCGGAAAGTCACTCTGAATAACTTCCAGTGTTTCGAGTGATGAGAAATACAACTTTGAATCCAGAATAAACAAAACCTTCATTAGTAAAGCTTCTATCTGGCATGAATTCTCATAATGTAATGCATCTTTCCTTCCTCCTGTTAGCCACCACTTCCTGACTGTACAGTCCTTCTGATTATAACTCCATGAACGATACTCTGAATAAAGTTCAGGAGATGACTTTTGGATTCCTCCAGGGTATTATTTCTCTAAGGCCCAGCCCTGTTCTCCTAAACCCGCACACTAATCCCTATAAAGTCTCTCAGAAGTACTGTTCCCCTGGGTTACACTCACATGTGTTGTCAAGTGATCATCCATGCCGCACACAGAAGATCCTCTCCCAGTTCTGGTGTATTAGTAATGGCAACCGTTAAGAAGGATTTCCTGCAGTCTCTCCTGCATCTGCATATCTTGCTTTCCTCTTCCCCACAGGAGAGAGCACTAAAGCTGTATCGGTATCCGCATCCTCCACCTGGATCTCTCCAACTCCCATGAGCATAATAGCCCAGAAAGCATGTTCGTCTCCCCCGAAGGGGAGAGCACCCACACAGGATCCTCCTGGATCCTACATCCTCCAACAAGTCTGAACTAACAACCACTCCGGGAACATGTGACCAAGCCTTTTTAAAGAAGTCCTGCCTCTGCCCAAACAAATTAATGATTGGTCCAGAGGGGTCTTCCAGAACTACCTGCCATTCTAACTGGTATTCCTTCCATCCTCCAAGTCAAAGCATGGAAAAATAGAGGAAACTGCTCAAGCAAAGTGCAAGGGGTCACACCCTCCTCCACTCTAGTAAACCTCCCATGCCCATCAAACCCACCAGCTTACACCGCAGGGTAAAACACTGGCTATTTTGGCCTATTTCTCCACCTAACTCTTTATTATAGCACTCACCTAAACAGGTGGGCGCTACAGTACCATATACTCATTCACATGGGGGGGCCGGGATCTAGGGATCCCTTTGTTAAAGGGGGCTTCCAGATTCTGATAAGCCTCCCCCCACAACCACCACCCAGGGTTTTCAGGAAGAGGCCCTTGTCCCCCCCATGTTAAGGACATGCGGCCTGGTATGGCTGGGGGGGGGGGCACACGCTCCCCCCCCTTTCTTGACCTGATGGGCTGCATTCTCGGATAAGGGTCTGCCATGGATTTTGGGGGGACCCCATGCCATTTTGTTTTCATTTTGGCATGAGGTTCCCCTTAAAATACATACCAGACCCAAAGAGACCCCTATATCATTTTTTTCACTTTTTTCTATGCCGGCAATGTTTTTTTTCTCATCAGCTGTCAGCAGGGAAGCCCGTTGACAGCTGATGACTCATCCATTATTACGGACACAGCGGCTGGCTTCCCGGCCTGCTCCTTAAACAGCTATGCACTATGCAGTGCGCAGTGTATTGGGGAGCACTCGGCTAACAAAGTAGTAATGTGACCCTGTAACAAAGTGCCTAATGTAGCCCAGAAGATCCCACCCCAGAGTAAACCTCTCATGTGACCCCGTACTTGGTGCGAGTTAACGGGAAACATGGAGGATTTGACAAACAACCACACTAATTAATGGGAAACGTGGAGCGATTTACATCTGCTAGCACACAGGGTAGTCTGGTTTGCCACTAGCCACCCAGGTGACCTCCCTCTACTTTTACTCGCCAGTTGGGCGGTGGCGGCGCTCCCTATATGGGCCTCACCCTTAGCTGGGTCACATACACAGGACAAGTCATTTTCTTTCTCACCTTGGTACACCACGCACCATTGGACCATCGCTCCCATTCATTCAGTAACAGGTATCAACTTACCCCTACCATTCACCTTTAGTTTGGTCTTTCTTCACTTTTTGCTCTTTCTAGCCTTTCACCTTTTCTTGATGATAACTTTTTCTGACTCTTTCATTATTCTTTATTTTCCTCCTTGCTCCTTTTCCTTTTTTACCTTTTTCTCTTTTTTTCTTTTTATTTTCTCTTTCCTTTTTCTTTCTTTTTTCTTTCTTTTTCTGCACTCAACATTTCACTCTAATGCTGCTTACACACGATCGGATTTTCCGATGGGAAATGATGGATGTGAGCTTGTTAGTCCGACCATGTGTACGCTCCATCGGACATTTGTTGTCGGACTTTCCGCCAACAAATGTTGGCCAGCAGGTTCTCAAATATTCTGCTAACAAATGTTTGTTGTCGGACTTTCTGATCGTGTGTACAAATGTACAAACACGCATGCTCGGAAACAAGTATGAGCCGGAAGTGCTCGGTCTTGTAAAACTAGCATTCGTAATGGAGATATCACAATCATGACACGGCAAATTATGAAATCTCTCAATGCAGCACATTCTCTTCTTTTTTATAATGGTATAATAATGCTTGCTTTGTTGCTGATATTCACAGAGTTCTGACAAACATATTTTTTATTATTTCTAGTGATCAGAATAATATTTTTTTTTTCTTTTTTTTTCTAGTGATCTCCATAATATATATATTTTTTTGTGTGTTTTTTTTTCTAGTGATCTCCGATATATATTTTTTTCTTTTTTTTTCTATTGATCTCCGTAATATTTTTTTGTGTGTTTTTTTTCTAGTGATCTCCAGAATAATTAGTTTTTTCGTTTTGTGTGTCAAGTTACCACAACCCCATTATTATCTTGTATTTTTTAACCTCAAAGATACATTTATGTTGGTGTCCCTTGTTAATTTGACATTATATTTTTGAAATCTACCTGCCTTCTCACAAACAAACTGTCCTTTTTGAAGTAAAACACATAGCCAAGTATTTGTCGAAACAAAAATTTTTCACTTAATAGAGAGCACAAGGTCATAACAAAATAAAGAGGAAGGATGAAGAGGAAGATGATGGAGAAACAGTTGGAATTGGTGAAGCCTCTGTACCCCAGGGCAGACATCAATTATTTGACTGTCAAAATTGGTAACCTGAGGAGTCCATTTGATAGGGAGCACAATACGGTCCAGGACTCTGAGAGATCGGGAGCAGCAACAGATGACATATATGTCCTGAGGCTGTGGTCTTACAACAGCCTGCGTTTTTTTGCCAGGCCACACCAAACCCAGGCCATCACTCTCAACACTTCCTTCCAGACTTCCTTCCATGCTGATGTGGTGGGTGGGGTTGCTGTGGTGTTGGTAGAGGTGGTGGAGGAGCATGGTCCAACTCACAGAGGTGTGTTTGACGTGTGAGTTCGCCCATCGTCCCCTTGTTTAAGGCCTGCAGAATTATCTCCTTGCATACAGTGCGTTGGCCTCCTCCATCTGTTCTAATTTACTGGCAGTGACGCATCCAAACGCCTCGTGGCCACCAGGGGCAGTGCTAATTGCCACAGTAGCATGTCTTAGGAAAGCAGCTGTGGCCTCCTCCAGGTTCCTTGTCTTCCTGGTCCTTTTGGTTGGAGGGTGGAGGGGAGGAACCTGTGATTCGATTAGGCTGCTTGCCACAGCCTCCTCCTGAGTGAGACTTTCCTGTGTATGAAAATGGTACATAGTTTTAGGTTTTTGGTCATCAATCACACACAATTTTGAGCTCATGACTGTTGCAAATTGAATGTTAACAAATAGAAAGGTCTATCATTCTGACCCCAGCATTTTTCATTCTTGTCCCAAACATTTTTGGCTACTACTGTCTATTGATATATAAACCACTTCTCAAATCAGAAATAAGTGATCAATAATATCTAGTTAACATCATTCAATTTTTGACAAGAAATATGTTCAGCAATGCTATACCTGAGTCAAGCTGGGCTCCTCCACATCTTCTTCCTGGGTGGAAGGCCCAGGTTGGACCTCAGGAGCCTCAGCTGATGTTGAAGGAAGTGTTGAGAGCGATGGCCTGGGTTCCATCTGGTCAGACAAAAAACGCAAGCTGTTTTAGTACCACAGCCTGGGGACATATATGTCATCTGCTGATGCTCCAGATCTCAGGGAATCCGGGACCTTCTTGCGCTCCCTATTATATGTGCTCCTCAGGCTACCAATCTTGGCCTTCAAATAGGTGATGTCTGCCGTAGTATACACAGGCTTCACTAATTCCAACAGTTTCTCCAGCGCTGCCTTCCTCTTTAGCTTGTTAGAATAGTCCCTGCATTGTACTTGCCACAGACATGGCAGCTCCCTGTAACTTTCAATAAAGTCTAACAGGAAATCAGGAGCTATAAATGCATCAACCATTTTATCTGCAAGACACAACACAAGACAAACTATAATGTCAAGCTAAACTCTCCTAATCTTATCCCAATATAGGCCTCAATCTATAAGCAGTATAGGCCACTAACCACTGATGCCCCAAGTTACAATTTTACCTTTGTTTGAACGATCGGCGCTAACGATCCTCTGTCCTCCAGATCGTGCGTACGTCCGTTACATCGCCTGCGTGTTATGCTTTATATACACTATGCATGCGTCAAACTCCGCCCCTGTCCTTCTTTCTAGGAGGAGATAAAAGGCCTCATATATGTCCTTTGAAGAAATGGTGGAAATGGTGGACATCTTGAAGAGGACAGACTATGATGGGAATCATGGGCCATACAAAAACCCTATGATAGGCCAAGGCCTATGAGAAAGGCCAAGATCATGGCTAAAGTTGTGAGAAGTCTGCACAGGAATTTTGGGGTACGACGATCCAAGGATCAATTGTGAAAACGCTGGTCAGACCTGAAATTGAGGGAGCAATATCAGTATCGAAAGATCAGGAAAGTGCTGTAAAAAAGTATCTGTCGTGTGTTCCTATTATTATTATTACTTTTGTGCTTGTCCATGTGCGTTTCTTTACTGTTGTACAGTTTAAAATGCCAAGTTTGAGGTTCGTGGACAAAGGAATTGTTCGTATTAAACATTGTTTGTTCGACCACTAATACGTCGTTTTTGGCAGATGCAGATTAACTACATTTGTTCATGCCTATTTGGATTAAAATAAGTTTATTATATTGTTGTATAGATGTGATTGAAACTATAAGGAAATGACAACTTTATTCAGTGTTAGGAGAGGACACTCAGCAGCTGTTTACACATCTGGACGCAGGAGCACTAGTGTGGGACACCACAACAACCTTTTTTTTTTTTTTTAAATCAAAAAGGTTTTTATTGAACATTTTAAATAAATACATCTTCCGGTGTACAATTTTCCACATTTCAGTGTTATAATCATACAATGTAGAGCATAGGTTCTTATAGTGCTACTACACAGCCTTCTGATTTCCATTATACCGTGTTTAGAAATATATTTGACACCCCTCCTTCTTCCAATTCGCATGTATTGTATCTCCTTTCCATATTCATTTATATTATTTATCTAAGGACCCTGTAAGAGTCTTGTCATGACTAGTTCACTCGGACTAAGTCCGGGCGTGTCTAACCAGCTGGACCAAATGCGTTCAAACCTGTGTGGGCAGCCTCTGTGTTGGTATATGTATTTTTCCATAATTAAAGTTTTACCCATATGCGTTATCCACATTTTAACAGAGGGCGGTACTGCAGACTTCCATGCCATTAATATAAGTTTTCTAGCTTGGAATAAAGCCCTGGATACAGCCACTTTAGTATGTTCCTCTGGGATTACCTCATCCAATACCCCCAGCAAGCAGTGCATAGGATCCACCGGTACTGTCGTCTGGAACACTCCATTTAGTGTACCAATCACCTCGTGCCAGTACCGATGGAGCTTCGGACATCGCCACAGAAGATGTATAAGATCCGCATTGTATTGCCGACATCGGCAGCATATGGGGTCCGCCACTCTGCCCATCTTGTGTAACTTGGATGGAGTGTAATGCACTCTAAGTATTATATAAAGTTGGGACACCTTTTGTGCAACATTGAGGGAACACGTGGGTATGGCCTGTAGCGCTTCCTCCCATTGATCTTCAGTTATCTGACCTAGGTCCCCTCTCCATGCGTCGATTGCCTTACATGGGTAGGCATCCAGGTGCTTGGCAAGTAGCATCTGGTAACACGTGGAAATGATCCCCTTAGTTACAGTGGATGATTGCAACACATGGAACACCGGCGTGGGACAAAGTTCCCACTCCCCTGCGTCTCCCTGTGCCACAATTGCATGCCGAAGCTGCAAATATGGGTAATACATAGTGTCTGGAATCCCAAATGTGTTCTGCAGTTCTGTAAAGGACATCAGTTTACCATTCTTGAATATGTGAGAGAGCATGGTCACCCCGTGGGCCTTCCATCTGGGCTCACGCTGTAACTTAGCCAGTTCCACATAAGAGCGGTTTCCCCATATCGGGCTGTAATCTGTAAATCCCTGCACCCCTTGTAATTGTCTACTCTTGTTCCATATTTTCTGTACCAGGGAAAGTGTCGGGTTTTTTTTGTTTGACTTCGCAAATAATTGAGCCTCTAGACCCATAGGAATGGTCTCAGCACCCGTAGCAAAAAGCATCAGTCGCGCTGCCGAGCCCATTGGTTCATGCGTCATAGATCCCACAAGGTGTTGCAACTGTGCCACAATATAGTATAGCCAAGGGTTGGGGACCGCCAACCCTCCGCCATCCTTTGGGCACTGCAACTGCTCTATCCGGACTCTGGGTGCTTTGTTGTGCCATAGCAGTTTTCGAAAAAGGGTATTGACTACTCTGAAAATTTTTAAATGTATCACTACTGGGGAGTTGTGAAGGAAATACAATAGTTGGGGCATTAAAATCATTTTAATGAGATTTGCCTTACCCGCTAGTGACATCATTAAGTTGTTCCATGTATTTATTTTGTCCCGAAAGCGAGATAGCAATGGGAATATGTTTAAAGAACAGAAGTCCCCAACACAGGGGGATATCTGGACGCCCAGGTATTTAAATCCAGTGGTGGTTGGAATGGGGCAAGAGTCAGGCAGACTCACATCCCGGCTCTCATCCAGCATCATCAGAGCCGATTTAGACCAATTTATAGTCAGGCCCGAGAAATGTCCAAATTGCTCTATTATATCCATTACCCCCAGTAGTGATTGACTAGTGTCTCCCAGGAACAGCAACATGTCATCCGCGTATAACATGAGCTTTTCGTGCAAGCCACCATACCTGAATCCTTCTATCCGTGGACTGTCCCTTATTTGAGCCGCCAGAGGTTCTATTGCGATCGCAAAGAGCAGGGGGGACAGCGGGCATCCCTGCCTTGTCCCCCTACCCAGAGCAAAAGCTTCTGACATCCTATTCGCTATTCTAATGTTGGCCTGGGGAGCCGCATACAGCAGTTTTGTCCATGCTACAAACCGCCTCCCAAAGCCAAATTTGTCCAGTGTCGCCCATAAGTATCTCCAACTAATACTATCAAACGCCTTATTGGCGTCTAATGATAGAAGAGCTCTGTGTCCCTCATTGTCAGCCTGTATTTGCATATTCATATATAGCCTTCGAAGATTTGTAGCTGTGGACTTCTGTGGCATAAAGCCGGCCTGGTCTGGGTGAATGATTGAGGAAATTATCCTGTTGACCCGAATTGCCAGGACCTTAGCAAGGATTTTTACATCACTTTGGAGTAAGGATATGGGCCTATATGAGCCCGGGTCCACAGGATCCTTCCCTGGTTTAAGCAGTAAAATCACATTTGCTCTGGACATGGAATCTGGCAATCTACCCCTGTCCAAGCTGGTATTGAAGACCTTTAGTAGTTCAGGCAACAGTTTTTCTCTATACTGAGAGTATACCTCCATTGGGAGACCATCCTCCCCTGGCGCCTTACAGGTAGGGAAAGTGCTCACCGCCACCTGGAGCTCCTCTATAGTTATTGGAGCGTCCAGGTGCCGTCTCGCCTCAGCAGACAATGTGGGTAGATTTATGTTTGCCATAAAAGCATTGAGATCGTCATCAGAGTAGGTCTCTCTAGATTTGTACAGATCCCTATAGAAATTTGCCAGCTCAGAGATGATATCATCAGGAGCATTGACTATCCTGCCATTGGCAGCTCGTATGGCTCCTATAGCCGGTGATTGTTGTTGTGATTTTGCAATTTTTGCTAATAGGCGGCCTGTCTTTTCCCCCTCCTCATAAAACGCCAGTTTTGAAAAAAATCTCTTACGTTCTGCAGCGGAGGATCGCACGCGGTCTAAGGAATCCTGAGCCGCGATCCATGCCTCCCTTGCAGAGTCGGTGGGATCATTCACAAATGCCAACTCTAGTCGACTCACCAAGTCCTCCGCCTGCTCTAGCAGGACCGAGGAATTTTGTTTAACTATATTTATTTCCTGAATAAATATTCCTTTACAGTATGCTTTAAGTTGTTCCCATTTGTACAGGATATCTGTGTGCTGTCTATGTATTCTGAGAAATTTATGGATCTGAGCCTCTATCCGTTCATGTGAAGTGAATAGTTTAAGCCAGAAGGCGTTTAGTTTCCATGGGGCCCTAGATAGTTGACTGGAGGGTTGGGCATTCAGCCATGCGACTAGAGGGGAATGATCAGATACCCCTCGTGGGTAGTATTCCACCCTCGAGGTGTATCCCACCATGTCTTGGGTGCCGATACAGAGGTCTATACGGGACAGAGAACCATGTGTCTTGGAGAAGCATGAAAACTGCTTATGGTTTGGGTAGCGAACCCGCCACAAGTCAGTCCATCCCACTTCCATTAAGAGACGGCTAAGGGCAGTTCCCCGACCTCCCCTAGGTGGGATCATAGGAGGATGTCTGTCTATTCTTGGGTCTAGGCAGCAGTTAAAGTCCCCCATAATTAGTATTGGAATGTCAGGTTTATTAGTTACATATGAAATCAGTAGCTGTAACACTTCCCGTGAGAACGGGGGTGGTATATATACAAATGCCATAATCAAGGTAACTGTATATATTTTGCAATGGAGAAATATAAATCTGCCGGATATATCTATCAGGGAGTCTAGCTCTTGGTATGCTATGGCCTTGTGTATCAGTACACTTACTCCACGGGAAAAAGCAGAGTATGTGGAATGATATGCCTTCCCCACCCATGCATACTGCAGAAAGCTAACCGTATTGTCCTGCAGGTGAGTCTCCTGCAGGCCAATTATGGCAGGGTGGATCCTGCGCATGACTGTAGATATCATTGTTCTCTTTAAAGGATCATTTACCCCCCGCACATTCCAGGACATTATAGGTGTACTAGCCATACCAATACATTGTGAATTGATCTATGCATATAAAACATTCCTGTATCCACATTTACATTTCCCTTAATGCCCCTGATGCGGGCTGTATTGAGTTCAGACGTGGTTGTTACACGGCCTAGTACGTTATGGGCCATGTAAAAGAGGCCCTTACACCGGAGATGAAGAAAAAAACTAATAAACAAACATCTGCGCCACTGCGCTTTCCTGCGGTTATGCTGTTGAATCAGTAGGTGAGTTATAGTCAGTGTTCCTGTGGTTTCTAACTTGATGTAGTAGAAGATTCCCAGCATCCACAGGTTTTGATCGTTAACCTTCAACTTCTCGCCAACAGGGCAGAGATATCTGTGCCACAGCAACCTGAACAGTAGGTCGAGTGCGCACCTTGCACTGACATGCACGCCAAATAGGCGGTTAAACTTATGAGTGTTGGAACACATGTTGCAATTAAACTGCTGTTCGCTGGTGGTGAAATTTTTATCATACTTCCTCTTTGAACTCTGTAAAACTGCACAAGTGATAGGGCGCCCTTTTTGCCCAATTAGTGAGAATTTGACTACGTCATCCGTCTCCATTTTCCCTTCGTGGTCTTCGGAGGCCTTGCTCATTGCGGTCTAGCCACTCCGCTGCATCCTGGGCGTTTTCAAAAAAGTGATTTTGATCCCCTGCTGTGATGCGTAGCTTAGCCGGAAAAAGCATGGCGTACTTTAACTGTAGACGTTGTAGCCTTTTCTTAACCTCCATGAATTTAGACCTTTTTCGCTGCACTTCTGCGGAAAAGTCCGGGTAAAAGGATATTTTAGCTCCATTAAAGTGTATTGCTCCCTTTTCTCTGGCCAATCGAAGCACCACCTCACGATCCCTGTAGTTCAGGAGTCTGGCAAGCACCGACCTCGGGGGACTGCCGGGTGGAAGAGGACGCGGCGGCACCCGATGTGCCCTTTCCACCGCGTATAGGGGTGAGAACGCCTCTTTCCCAAAGATTTCCTGCAGCCAGCCTTCAACAAAATTAGTGGGGTCCCTTCCCTCCACCTTCTCGGGGAGCCCCACTATGCGAACGTTGTTACGTCTCAGGCGGTTCTCGATGTCGTCTGTTTTATCAAACGCCTGATGGGCCTGCTGAGCTGCCACCCTCACTTCTCTGTTCAGATGGGGCATGTGATCCTCCATGTCACTCACTCTCCCTTCTATTGCGGTGGTTCTCTCTCTGATCTTCTGCAAATCATGGCGTAATAAAGAGACTGTCTCCCGCAGACCCCCAAATTTCTCTTTAAGATCATCCACCAATGCTGTACATTTATGAACAGCCTGCAGAATATCACTCAGTGATGGTTGGGGACTGTCCTCTGTCTGCATATCAAACAAGGCAGGCATAGGATCAGGTACAGATTCCATGAAATCAGTGTCTTCCAGCCTGTCTGCAGTGTCTCTGTCTGCCTGCACCGCTGACACTGCTGTGTGCTGTGAATCATTCAGTGTAGCTTCTAGGGTTCCTGCCATTTTCTGAGCATAATATAACATGTCTTTGGGCTGGTCTTTCGTTTTAGGGGGTTTAGGTAGCTTACCCCCTTGCTCCGGTTTCTTGTCCTGGCCTCGTGGAGTTCTCTGCGGCTGAGGGTGCCCGGCGCCATCTTGGAATACCTGGGAGGCCGAAGCTGCGGCATCTCCCCGGTTCCCCCGAGTCATCATACCCGTTCTGGTTGCCGATTTCGGGTCCGCCGGCTTCTGGAAGCTGTTAGGGGTCAGTACCGTGCGTTTGCAGGCGCTGTGTGTGACGAGGATAGGATTCTCTGTAGGATCAACAGCGGGAGCTCCGTCGAACACGACTGTTCACATGCCCTGCTAGGCCACGCCCCCCCACCACAACAACCTTGTTATGGTGTACCACTCAGGTGCTCCAGTGGATACTAGGGGTCTTTCCATGCATGAAACTTGCACAAAACAGGTAAGTATTCCAGCTTTTGAAAGTGAAAAAATCATGTCTTCAGCTTGGAACTCTGCCAAAACAGACAACTGGATGACACTTCCAAGCAATGTTTTATATTACTATTACTAGCCTAACATATCTGTCTGATAAGCATACCTTTTTTGTATTCACATAGGGGAGAAAAGAATAGGGACATCTGAGGACACCAGTAACCCCACACCGAATGAAGAAAGGGAACTCACCACACACCATGAAGATGTGGATGCAGAGGTTCAGGAAGTGCAGGGTGAAGTGGTAGAAGTGGTGTTGACAACAAATCAGTGTCTGAGACCACAGCTTCAGGTAATAGATGGATGCCTGCATATTTATAATACATGGTGTTTTTTTTAATTTTTTAGGTGATGGGGATGTTGTGGAAGAAGAAATTAACTCTAGCAGTGCAAATGCACAAATACTGATCAGTGAGATCATGGTGTGCAATCGTGATTTGGAAAAGATGAAACAAAACATCCATGATGTTCAAAAAAGACTGAGCAACATCATCGATATTTTAGTCAAAATCTAAACCAAAAAAACATTTTAAAGTTGTCGTTATATTGTCCCCTTTTTTTACAGTTTTAAATGAATTGCAAAGCCAAATTTTGAAGATGCGCACAGTGTGTCAACATGTGCTATCTCCCATCATGGGATATCAATGTGCGTGTTTTGTGGGTGCAACTCCTTCCTCCAAACTAAAGTAGGTGAGAGGAAGGTGTTGCACCCCCGAAACACATCCATTGATCCCATATTATGTGAGCTAGCACATGTTGACACACTGGGGTTTTTTTCAAAAAGGCAAAACCATTTTGCACTAAAAGTGCAATGCAAGTTCACTTGTAGGGCAAAGTGGATTGTCCTTTCTGAAATAAGCCCCAGTGTGTCAACATGTTGTAGCTCCTATCATGGGGATCAATGGATGTGTTTCGGGGATGCAACCCCTTCCCCTCACCTACAGGGGGTCCCCGGGTTACAAACAAGTTAGGGACTGTAGGTTTGTTCGTAAGTTGAATCTGTTTGTAAGTCGGAACAGGTACATTTTTTAAGTGTAGCTCCAGCCAAAAAAAATATTTTTAAGCTTTTTGGATAGCATAGGGAAGGGTTAACACCCCTGTAACATTTGTTTTGCGGTGTGTGTCCCTGTTCAGAAGATTTCACCTCACTTTCTGTCCCAATGACAATTGGATTTAGAAAATTTTGGGTTGTTGTGGAAACAAGCCTTGGTGATAAAGCATCAGTGGAGGTACCTTTTCCCCATAATAGCTCTTACAGGAGTGAATTTCCCTCCCTAGGGGTAGATTTCCTCTCACTTCCTGTTGTCTCCCTCCGTTTGTAAGTAGGAGTTGTTTGTAAGTCGGATGTTTGTAACTAGGGGACCCCCTGTACTTTAGTTTGGAGGAAGGGGTTGCACCCCCAAAACACGTACATTGATATCCCATGATGGGAGATAGCACATGTTGACACACTGTGTACCAAGCATAAATGTGTGCCCTAAAATTTGAGTTTTCACTGTGACAGAATGGTAAAAATTTCAACTGACTTGGTATGCAAATATACTGTATATTGTAATAGTAAAAAAGCATAAAACAGGAAGGTAGTTCTCTTTAGTGGGAACCATCATTTTGGCAATTACTGCAAAAACCCCTGTCCAACTTATTATTATTATTATTATACAGGATTTATATAGCGCCAACAGTTTACGTAGCACTTTACAATATGAGGGCACACAGTACCATTACAATACAATTCAATACAAAATGAATCAGAGGGCCCTGCTCGTTAGAGCTTACAATCTAAAACTGTAAGTGAACTCTGTGTGTATTTGCACCAATAAACTAAATTTCATGGTGAAGCAATTTTGTTAAACTCCACATTAATGGCCCATGTTGTTGCACAGCCCCTTTCACTTATATTAAAGTGGAACTACACTAAGTATCACAAACCAAATACACTAATTATTTTTTAATATTCAAAACAAACTCACCCATCCATCCATGTCTCTGTGCTTTATTTTGTTGAGAAATCACTTTGAAATACAAAACATTAGCATTTCTAGCCACAGTCACCTTAGTAAGGGCAGGTGATTCATTAAACGTTTACTTTATGAAATCCATCTGCCCTTAGCTCAGGCATGCAGGAGGGTGTGCTTAGCTAGGAAAACCCCTCCTCCTCTCCTGAAGACTCCTGGGATATATGACATCATTTGCCTAGGCCATGAAACCAAGAAGTAACTGAAGAAATTAAAAAAAAAAAGTTTAAAACAAGTAAATATTATATTCTTTCTTATCTAATTACTAATGCTAGCAGCTAGCAATGAGTTAAAGTTGAGAAAGGCTGGCCTATTCAGACAATATAAGCCTATTGTGTGGCATACTGGCTTGCCCTCTTCTCAGGAGCCTATAGTGAGATGTGGAAGCAAGGAGTGGATGGGTTGAATCCTTTTATACTGAAGTCAGGATTTGCATAATAGAGTGTCTATGTTTTGGGGTTCGTTCTGCACTCACAGTCTAGAAAATGACAAATATATAAAGTATAGCGCTACCCCCACAGGAGCCGCAGGTGAATAGGTATCCCCCACCCTGCACAGCCAGGCACACCAAATTTCCACAGCACTCTCAAGTCAAGAAACGGTCCAGCAGCTTTGTTTTTTGTTTATTAGGGGTATTCAACATGTATGTGGTTAGGGGTATTGGACATGGATGTGGTTAGGGGTATTATGGGATGCCCACTTGACTTTAGCAAACTCTTCAGGGACACCTTTCCTATTTACACACTCCTCAGCTTCCTCTAGCACATAACTTGCTTGCAGAACAAAATTTCAGACTCAGCTGGCACACCGTTAGATGATCTGACAAAAAGGCATCAGTCAAATAAAGCAAAGCCCATTACAGGCAGGGACCCCGGGCCCCTTGGTTGTGTAGCAAAATCAGTGTCCAGCTTCCATCCCTGTGGTTACTGATCCCAGCACCACCTCTTCAGGCACTGCCAGCCCACCTGACTGCGAGTGTCTTTTTCCTAGCCCCCCTGGCTAGCCCTCCCACAGTCCTCCTAGACTTTACACTCACCAGCCCTCTTGGCTGACTTCTCCTGGAGATCTCTTGGTCATGCTGAGTCTCTCCCGCTGTCCTCACACTTGCTCCTGTGCATCCAGGACAGGATTCCTCCTTGTGTTGTAGAGGATCCCTCCAGCACCCAAGCCACCCCCCGCCCCCCCCAGACTAGGGGTCTACCCTTAAGTGCCTCCGACAGCCTCCTCAGCACTCCATCTCCAATCTTCCAACTAAACTCCTCTGCCCCTGCTGGACTGACCCACAGTATTTAAGAGGTCCCTTCCCGTCAGCCTATTTTGCCTGAGATTGTTTGGGGCCTTCATCAATATTCCAGGCAGCTCCTCCTAATCTCCCTCCCATTCTTCTGGAAGTTTCTCAAAAGTTCCATCAAGTAGGGGGAGGTAACAGAGATGCCACCTGATGAGTCATTCCAGCCTATCTGAGTCACTCACCCTGACCCAGATTCAGCCCAGCCTGGCTCTCAGCCAGGCCAATTTACTGACACAAACAAACTATGCACACTCCTATGTACACTAGAGGGTGATACATAAGTATACAGACACAGCAGGTTTGTTGTGAAGGAAACCTATTAATACTAAAATCATCCCAAACTGGCAGCATAAATTCAATGTCGAAACATACTTTACAAATATAGATTCTCAAGCTCCTTGTGAGCCCTGGAACTCAGAATGTTCCTCTATGCAAACGGCATAATGAAAAGCAGAGTTATGGCCTGCCTTTATACCTGCCTACTGATCCTTTGTCATGATGACCAACTTCAACAATTAATGGGGAGTTGCAGGAGTATGCAGCCGGTGCTTCTTAATATCAAGTCTTTATAACCCCAAATCCTACTGTTCTGATTTGTGAAATATTGTTAAAATCTATTGCTTGTGTGTTGCCGAGACCTAAGTTGGCATGCCTAGGCACATGCAATGCTATTCTCCAGGCATAATAAATTAAGACCTCCATCTCTGAACACATTATTATTTTGCCTGCTGCAATTATTGTTTTACTTCACTTTTAGAATCTGCAGCTTTGTAATTAGTGTGCGCTATCAGACATGAATCATCCTGGCTGCATCTTCATAAACATATCTGCAGTATAAAAGATCCACTTGGGTTTTTTTCAAGACCACAGCAAAGTAACCTTTCCCAGCCTGAGGAACGGATATGAAGAGGTCTAACATAATCTGGATGTTATGTTCCTGGTTCACTTTATGGACTTTATCATCAGCTGCTCCTGCTCTCTATGCCTTTCCAAGAACCACAAACTGGAAGGACATGCATACTGCAAAGGTTGGTTCTAGCTAACAAACTAAGTAGAACATATGATATTTTAATAAAAAAAAATATATATTTACAACAGCTTTAATATACAGTTTCCGATTTCAGTAATGTAGACTCTGTTGTCACTGAAGAAAATAAGCATATATTATTACTAAAAATTAACTTGTTAGTTAAATTATGACTTCACTTAAAAGCATCATCACCTTATCAATGCCATACTTCTGCTTTAACCCTTTTGCTGCCAGAGCCGTTTTTGCGTTGTTTGCACACAGGATTAAAAAATAATTTTAACCCTGAAGATAATAAAATCCCCAAACATTATATATTTTCTGAAAGCAGACGTTACCGCAAAGGTAATGAAATGGCGACACACTTCAGTACCCTATATTTTCTTTAGGTGACGCTTTAACCACTTAAGGACCGGGCCTATTTTTCAAACTTGTTGTTTACGAGTTAAAATCTTTTTTTTTTGCTAGAAAATTACTTAGAACCCACAAACATTATATATTTTTTCTAACACCCTAGAGAATAAAATGGTGGTCGTTGTAATACTTTTAGTCTCACCGTATTTACGCAGTGGTCTTATAAGCACACTTTTTTTGGAAAAAATTAACTTTTTTGAATTAAAAAATAAGACAAAAGTAAAGTTAGCCCAATTTTTTTTATATTGTGAAAGATGATGTTACGCCAAGTAAATTGATACCCAACATGTCACGCTTCAAAGTTGCACCCACTTGTGGAATGGCGACAAACTTTTACCCTTAAAAATCTCCATAGGCGTTGTTTAAAAAATTCTACAGGTTGCATGTTTTGAGTTACAGAGGAGGTATAGGGCTAGAATTATTGCTCTTGCTCTAACGATCGTGGTGATACCCCACATGTTTGGTTTGAACACCGTTTTCATTTGCGGGCGCTACTCATGTATGCTTTAGCTTCTGCGTGTGAGCTTGGCGGGATGGGGCACATTCAAAAAAATTTTTTTCTTATATTTTTTAATATTTATTTTTAATTTTTACACAAATGTCCCTTTAAATGTCCCTTTAAGACCCCTTTCACACTGGAGCATTTTGCAGGCGCTATAGCATTAAAAATAGCGCCTGCAAACCACCCTAAAGCAGCTGCTCCATTCACTCCAGTGTGAAAGCCCGAGGGCTTTCACACTGAAGCGGTGCGCTGGCACGGCGTCAGAAAAAGTCCTGTCAGCAGCTTCTTTGGAGCGGTGAAGGAGCGGTGAACTCACCACTCCTCCACCACTGCTCCCCATTAAAATCAATGGGGCAGCCCTGCGATACCGCCAGCAAAACGCCGCTCTGGCGGCATTTTGCGGGTGGATTTAAGCCCTTTTTAGGCGCTAGTGGGGGGTTAAAACCACCCTGCTAGTGGCCGAATATCACCACTAAAACAACAGTAAAGCGGCGCTAAAAATAGTGCCGCTTTACCGCTGATGCCAGTGGCGGCACAGTGTGAAAGGGGTCTAAGAGCTATGGGCGGAAGTAACGTTTTGACATTGCTTCCGCCCTGCAATGATATGGAGATGGGTGGGGGCCATCTTTCCCTCACTCGTCTCCATGCCAAGCTAGGAAGCAGACACGATCGCCTGCCCTGCTGATGGCGGTTCCAGTAAGCGGCGGAGGGCACCGGAGAGAGGTGGGGGGGCAAATCCGCCGCAGAGACCACTTTTATCTTGAATCAGGCCGCCCGCTGAAGAAGAGGATATGGCAGGTTATGGCAGCTAGCTGCACTATATTCCTCTTCAAAGTAGCGTTGTAAAATGACGGCGGGCGCTCTGTAAGTGGTTAAAAGCCCCCTATAGGTATCAGTTTAGTGTTAAGGAGCTCTTGTGCTAGAATTATTGCTCTCACTCCGGTGTGCGTGGTGATATGTAACATGTGTATGGCAGTCAACGTTTTCACACGTGTATATGTGGAGATGGGGAGGGCCTCAATATTTTTTATGAGGGGATTTGCTTAAGTGTAACCAATTTTTTTTTCCAAAAGAGATATTTTTTTTTAACTTGGATTATGTTTTCATCACATAGGAGACAAAAAGTCCCCTATGTGATGTTTTTTAGGTGACAGGTTTTCTTTAGTCTAAAAGACCCTGCATGTCTCCTCTGGGCTCCACTGAATGTTTTGCAATGAAGATCGCATTAGTTCTCTTTTTTCCCTCTGTTTTCACCTGGTGATCTGGCCAGTAACATACCCCCTGTGCTCCCACTCTAGATGAAGGAGCACTTTGCATTGGTAACCTGGAGGGAAAGCTTTTACATAAATAAAAAAAAGATAATCACTGTAAGCACCCTTGTCAGTTGTCAGTGGTTTGTCCCAACTCTGTAACAGCTACACCTGCAGACAGATTAATATGTTGGAAAACAACAGATTTATTGACCAGATCAGCAGGTGCAAAAAAAGGAAAAAAGCCTAAAAAAAAAATAATGCAGCCACCACATCTAAGAATTTGAAAACTGCAAAATAATAAATGTTTGATTTTGAGTTTAATTCTACTTTAAGCAAAGAGAACAGTAGGATACCACACACTCCATACCATGACCTGCACCTGTAAAATTCAGGCTACGGTATTAAATCATGGGGATATATACTCTCTGATATAAATGATATAAATCAACCCCTTTGATATTTTTAGAAATATAAGTTTAACTTATTAACTTTTTAAATCCACTTCACAGAATATATACCCTCTACTCATTTTTATCAGCCCCAAAGTTTTTGTACCGGATACTAAATTGTACTATGCCAGCTTTGGGTTTCCACTAACGCTTGTAGGTCAAGCCTGGATGGCACATTTAAAGCATTTGTAAAGTAAATTTTTTTTTTTTCCTTGTCAAAAGAAGTTTATTGAGTATACAATGTTATAAAGGTACATAAAGTAAGTTTGCAAGGATCTATAAAGTAAGCTCATTGTTTTACAGTAGGGTTTATATAGGTAAATATCATGAAATTTCAAATATTAAACATTGGGTTCACGTAAACCTAAATTAAAGATATATATCATTTCCTTAGTTACTTTTGTAGGTATTTAAATGATTTATACCTACTATACATATTGTTTACAAGTAGAGTGTATATAGGTCAAAAAAATTCTGATAATGAGCTTAAATCGTAAGGTGGAGAAAAGGAAAGAGAAAGAAGAAAGGGTTGAAAGGTAGAGGTATGGTCCACAAGGTTGTCCCGCTCGTCAGTTTATTATTCTTTTTAGTTCTCTTTGAAGCCTTAGAATGGGTGTCTCTGTAAGTCATTTAATCTGTTACCATGGCAACAGGACAGAGTCATTGAAGTTTGACAGGAACTGTTGTTTTATCCAAGGATGCCAAAGTTTTTCAAATTTTGGAATTTGATTTTGATCGATGGCTACCATCTTAGCATGGGACATTGTATTATTCATTCTGTGAATTGTTTCTGCTAGTACCAATGTAGGAGATTTCCATGCCTTAGCCACTGTTTGTTTTGCAGCCGTTATTAGTTGGATCATAAGTTTGAATTGAGAGAGTGTTAACCATTCCGGTTTTAGATTAAGTAAAGTTATATATGGATCTGGTTGTATTATTTTTTTAAATATTTTAGATGCAATCACGAAGACTTCCTTCCAGAAGGTTTGGATTACTGGGCACGTCCACCATATGTGTAAATATGTGCCTATTTCTGGGCATCCTCGAAAACAAAGAGCTGAGGTATTAGGTGAATATTTTGCCACTCTAGCGGGTACAAGGTACCAGCGAGTTAGGACTTTATAATTTGTCTCCAGTGCTAAGATGTTGGGTGAAGATGACTTAGATGTGAGCCATATGTTAGACCAGTCCGTGTCTTCTAAAGTTCGTCCCAGGTCCTCCTCCCACCTCTGAACATAAGAGCGTCTATTAAGATTTGCTACTCCATATAATTGATTATAAAGTGATGAAATTGTACCTTTAGCAAATGGATCTTTTGTACAGATTGATTCAAAAATGGATAATTGGGATAATGGTGTATCCCCCTTTAGGAATGGTGTATAGAAATTTTTGATTTGGAGATATCTAAATATCTCAGAGTTTGGTAGATCATATTTTTGTTTAAGTGATGGGAATGAAAGGAATGATTTAGATGCTATGAAGTCATTTAGTGTCTGAATGCCTGATGTTGTCCAAGCTTTAAAAGAATTTGGGTAGATCCATGCCGGATAAAAGGCCGGATTTCTGATAAAAGAAAGGAGAGGATTGTGGTGAGATTGTAACTGATATTTGGTTTTTAGTTTATCCCAGAGAGATAAGAAGTGTTTAGTTATGGGATTATGAATTTTAAAGCGGTCTTTAGGATCAAGCCATAATAAATTTGATATTAATAGAGGGTCATTTTCTGAAGCCTCTATAAATACCCATAATAGAATTTCCTGTTTTGCATGGTATTTGGACAGACTGGCCAAATGTGCTGCTCTGTAGTAGTTAGTAAAATTAGGGTATCCCAGGCCTCCTTTATTTATGGGAAGATGTAGTGTGTGTATAGGTATACGTGGTTTAGAAGAGCCCCATATAAAAGAAGTTGCTCTTTTTTGTACTATTCTCAAAAAATAGGAAGGAATTGGAATAGGGAGGACTCTGAATAGATAAAGCAATTTGGGTAGAACAGTCATTTTGATTGCATTAATCTTCCCTATCCAGGATAAAGGAAGTTGCGACCATTGTTTTATTAGATTTGTGATCTGTCTTAATACAGGAGGATAATTGGTTGAGAATAAGTCAGAATGAGATGCTGTTAAATGAATTCCAAGATATGGGATTGATTTTTCTGCCCAAGTGAATGGGAGTGCAGCCCTAGCCGGGATCAATTCCATGTTTGTGAGTGAAATATTAAGCACTAGGCATTTCTTTGGATTAATCATAAGGCCGGATAGGGCTGCAAATCCATCAAGAGCTGGTATTAAGTTAGGACCAGAGACCTGTGGTGATGATAGAAAAAGTAATATATCATCTGCAAATATACATCATTTGTGTGTAATACCTCCTACTTCAATGCCAGTTATAGTTTGGTTTGTTCTGATGTATTGGGCCATGGGTTCGAGTATAAGGGCAAATAATAAGGGAGATAATGGGCAACCCTGTCGGGTACCTCTTTCGATATTAAAGGCTTCAGATTTGTATCCAGCATATTTTATATAGGCTTTGGGTTTATTATATAATGCTTTGATCCATGTTAAAAAGTGGGGTCCAAAACCCCATTTTTGTAATGAATATTGCATATATTGCCAGGATACTGTGTCAAATGCCCTCTTAATTTCGAGAGATAGAAAACATAAAGGGATTTTCCGTTTTTTAGCAATATGTGCCAATAACACTGCCCTGCGTATATTATCGCCTGCCTGTCTATTTGGCATGAAGCCTACTTGATCTCTATGTATTAATTTTCCTATAATGCTATTGAGGCGTTTTGCTATTATTTTTGCTAATAATTTAATATCGAGGTTTAACAGAGAGATAGGCCGATAATTCACACAGGAAGTATCATCAGAAAGGGGTTTTGGGATCATACAAACAATTGCCATTAGTGTTTCTTGCCGAAAAGAATGTCCATCTAGAAGTTTGTTAAAAGTTTCAGTGAGAATGGGAGAAAGTATTTCTGAGAATGTTTTATAGTATAAAGCCGAGTAGCCGTCTGGGCCTGGTCTTTTGTTAAGTTTTAGGTCTTTTATGGCGTTAGCAACTTCATCTATAGTTATAGGCTCATCCAAACTGTTTTTTTGATTCTGAGATAACTCAGGTAAGGTTATTTTTGAGAAGAAGGATTCAGCCTCTGTAGGATTAAATTCATTGTTTGTCTTGTATAAAGTTGCGAGATGTGAGTGAAATTTATGGACTATTTTAACTGGATTACAAGTGTAAACATTTTTTGATAATTTCAAACGTATTGGTTTGAAAGATTTGTTAGTTGAATTTAATGCCCGAGCCAAATATGTACCTGGTTTGTTTGTATTCATGTAGAAATTGTGTTTGGAGCGTTTGAGGGATTTATCAACTGACTCAGTGAGAAATAGATCGTATTCCAATCTAGATTTTTCCAGATGAGATTTTGTACTCTGAGATGGATTATCTTGAAATGATATGTAGGCTGCATTAAAATTGAGTTCTAGTTTTTTTGCTAGATTTTTGCGTTCCCGTTTAAATAGTGCCATTTGTCTTTGTATTGTACCACGCAAGACAGGCTTATGAGCTTCCCACAGTGTTATTGGGGAGATGTCTGTTGTATTATTAATTGATATGTATTCCTTTAAGGCTTGTTCAATGGCCATCTGATGTAGTGGGTGTTTGAGCATTATGTCCGGTAAGTACCACGTTGGGTCATGCGCTTTTGGTATGGCTGAGGCTATAGTAGTGTATACTGCATTATGGTCAGACCACGGAATCGGAATTATATCTGATGCAATAATTTCTGGTATCATTCCTATTGTTAGAAAAATATGATCTATTCTGGTGAAGGTTTGATGAGGGTGCGAGAAATAAGTGAATTTCTTTTTCATTGGGTTACTTTCTCTCCACGAATCTACCAGATTGTATTTGGAAAGAAGTTGAGAAAAAGGTAATCTAGAGGTTATTTTGGATGGTGTAAAAGGTGATTTATCTAGAAATGGGAGGAGGACCTGGATCGAATCCCCACACATTATCACTGTTCCTATTTTGTGTGTATTAATCACTTGTAATATATGTGAGAGGAATGGTGTAGGTTGTTTGTTAGGAGCGTAGTAGGAAATCACCGTGATTGCTGTATCCATTATATAACCCATGAGTATCAGGTATCTACCTTCTGGGTCTTTAATTTCTGATGATAAGGTGAATGGTGTGGATCGGTGAAATGCAATTAGAGTTCCCCTTTGCTTGGTACAGGCAGAAGCCGTGTAAATTTGTTGATAAAAAGGAGAAATATATTTTGGAGTAGAATGTTTGGTGAAGTGTGTTTCTTGGAGGCATACTATGTGAGCCTTCTTGTTATGGAAAGTACGGAAGGCTTTGGTCCTTTTTTGAGGGACATTTATTCCCTGAACATTCAGGGAAAGTATATTCAGTGGTGCCATGGCAATAGATAAAATAGTTTTGACTTACTTTTTGTTATGCAGAGCTGACTGTGCAGATCAACCTGTGTGGACTGAAGAGATGAATAGATAGAAAAGAAACCAGTGAATTCTGGAGTAAAGAGTAAACAAAAAACATATGAGATTAGATGATACATTGTATAAAACGGAAAATTGTATACTCACCTTTCCGTAATTTTCCTTTCCTGTCGCATCTCATGGCAGCATACACCTATGGGGTTGTGGCTCCGCCCCCGCAACCTGATAGGACCGCGTAGCTATTAAAGTCTGAGAGAGCCCCTGCCCCAGCATTCTCCGTGTATATATACCTCACCTCAGATGGGTGGGCATTTGTATGCTGCCATGAGATGCGACAGGAAAGGAAAATTACGGAAAGGTGAGTATACAATTTTCCGTTTTCCTGTCGCATCATGGCAGCATACACCTATGGGGAATAACTCGCAAACTGGGTGGGTATGAGCAAAAGATAAGTTTTTTATTTAGAAGGTATTGAGGAGTTAGCCTGAATAATTGCTCTCCCAAATTCTACCGTGGACAATCTAGCGGAGTCCACTTTATAATGAGAGATAAAAGTGGTTTTCGAAGACCAAGTGGCTGCTTTGCAGATGGTTTTGGCTGATACCCTGCAGTAGGCCGCCCAGGAGGTCGCCATTGCCCTTGTGGAGTGTGCCCTTAAGCCCTCAGGTACTCGTGCATTGGTAGATGCGTAAGCTCTCTTAATGATCTTCACCAACCATGCTGCGATGGTGCGAGAGGTTGCTGCTTGTCCTCTTCTAAACCCATGAGGAATGACCAGTAGGTCCTCTGTCTTCCTTAAATTGCTGGTTGCCAGGAGGTAGGCCTGGATATTCGACTTTATGTCAAGCGGATGTGGATCACCCTGTTCTGTGGATAGGGTGGGGAGACATAGTTCTTGGTTAAAGTGGAAAGATGATGACACTTTCGGGATGAAGCGATCCGATGGTTTTAAGACTACTTTGTCTGGATAGAACATCAAGTATGGTTCCTTAGCCTGTAAGGCCTGAATTTCCGATACCCTTTTAGCTGATGTAATTGCTATTAGGAAAGTGACTTTGAGAGTTAGGTCCCACAGGGAAACATTCTCTAACGGAAAAAATGGCTCATGGGATAAGGCTTCCAACACTACTGAAAGATCCCATGTCGGGAAGGAAGGTTTCCTAGGTGGTCTCAGCTTTAGGCAAGCCTTCTGAAATTGGATGATGAGAGGTTCTTGAGCCCATTTCACTCCTGTCATAGCGGATAGGGCTGATACATGTACCTTCAGGGTACTAGACCTAAGACCTTTATCTAGACCTAACTGGAGAAACTCGAGGATCTGAGGAACTGATGGAGATGCCGGGTTCCAGGATTGCTGTTGTGCGACTAAGAGAAAACTCTCCCACACCCTTTTATAGGTTTTATTGGTCGTGGATTTTCTGGCCTGGAGGAGAGTGTCTATCACTTTCTGGGAGCAACCTTGGACTAAGAACCTAGTCCTTTCAATCTCCATGCTGTTAGATGCAGCCTCTCCGGAAATGGGTGAAGGAGTTGCCCCTGCGACAGTATATCCGCTGTCATTGGGAGTGTCAGTGGTTCTGCTGTGCTCAATTGGAGGAGCGTCGTAAACCATGGTCGTCTCGGCCAAAATGGGAGGACTGCTAGCACTGTGGCTTTCGACCTCTTGAGTCTGAGTAAGAATCTCGGAATGAGTGGTGTTGGCGGAAATATGTACCCCAAACGGAAGTTCCAGTCGTGTTGTAGGCAATCCGTGCCTTCTGCCGATGGGAAAGGAATTCTGGCTAGATATCTCTGGCATTTCGTGTTGACCGGTGTTGCCGCCAGGTCTATATCCGGTATCCCCCAGGTCTGGGTTATGAGGGTAAAGGCTTGGTGACTTAAGGCCCACTCGTTGTTTGATACAAAGGTCCGACTTAGAGAGTCGGCTAGTTGATTTTGGACTCCTGGGACATACGCTGCCGTTAATCCCGACAGGTTCAGCTGTGCCCACTCGAAGACTGGACGGACTTCCCGCA
The DNA here is from genome assembly GCF_042186555.1 of Aquarana catesbeiana. Classification (NCBI taxonomy): domain Eukaryota; kingdom Metazoa; phylum Chordata; class Amphibia; order Anura; family Ranidae; genus Aquarana; species Aquarana catesbeiana. The sequence continues at coordinate 80,233,279 of NC_133325.1, read as the reverse complement.
TCATGGAGCGACTCCTGGTGCCCCCCTGCCTGTTGATATAGGCAACTGCCACTCTGTTGTCCAATTTTAGCAGGACCTCTTTCCCCCTGAGGAGGGGGCTGAAGGCTAACAGAGCTTGGAAAGCTGCTTTCATCTCCAATATATTTGAAACCACGTTCTGTGTTCTGAATGTCCAAAGGCCCTGGACTGCGTGATGGCGGAAGTGTGCCCCCCAGCCCTTCAGGCTGGCGTCTGAAGTGATTATTTCCTGAGGAAGAGGGACTATATGCCTGCATCTCTTCAGATTGTTCAATCTGGTCCACCACCAGAGTGATTGTTTTATTTCTTTCTGGACTATGATCGGCTGAGACAATGATACCCGTTCCATTGTTTTAACAATGATGCTTGCAGAGGTCTGGTGTTCCATTGGGCCCATTGTACCATTGGGATGGTTGCTGAGAATGACCCCAGTATGCTGAGGTACTCCCGGGCTGGTAGTGTGGTAGAGGCTAATAACTTTCTTGCCTTCTGAATGAGGCTGGGAATTTTTTCCTGCGGAAGTTCCACCATATTGAGACGGGTGACTAGTTCCGCCCCCAGGAATATCATTCTCTGAGTGGGCTGCAGATTGCTTTTCCCCCAGTTTATGATCCAGCCGAAGTTTTGTAGGGTGGTAATCAGAATGGATCGATGCAGTAGAAGGGAATCCTGATTGTCTGCTAGCAAAAGGATGTCGTCCAGGTAATGATGGACCCTCAATCCTTGTTCTCTTAGTAAGGCTATTACTGGCAGTAAGATTTTTGTGAATGTCCTTGGAGCGGTGGAGATCCCGAACGGGAGGCTTCGGAATTGAAAATGATGTAGACCTACCGCAAAGCGGAGAAATTTTTGGAATGAGATGTGAATGGGGACGTGCAGATAGGCGTCTTGTAAATCGACGGAAAGCATCCAATCCCCGATATTCATGGCCCGAAGAATTGACTGGAGGCTCTCCATTTTGAATGTCTCGACTAAGATTGAGCGATTGAGATTCTTTAGATCTAAGACAGGGCGTAGATCCCCCGATTTCTTCTTCACCAGAAACAACGGGGAGTAGAATCCCGTTGACCTTTGGGATATTGGAACTTCCACTATGGCTTCCTTTTGTAACAGGTCTTGGACGTACTTTGTCAGTAGCATCCTTTTTTCCCGAGATGCAGGTAATCTGGTTACAGAGAATTGGTCTCTTGGAGCCCGTGTCTTGAATTTCCATTTGTGGCCGAACTGGACAGTGTCTATCGTCCATGGGTCCTTTATTGTATCCGCCCAGACCTGCTTGAAACTCATGAGTCTGGCCCCCACTAAAGCTGGTTGGGCGGACGCACCTTCAAAAAGACTTTTGTTCCCCTGACGCAGGGGTCTTAGACTTTTGGAGCTTGAGGAATGATGACTGGGGATTCTTCCAGTTCCTCCTATACTCTTTTCCGGGCCTGTAGGATCTTGCCTCTCTGTATTTATCTGGCAGATTTCTTCTAGAAACCGGTGGTCTCTGCTGCCTGGGCCTCCTATCTGAAGGGATGAGTCCCGATTTTCCCCCCGTGACTTTAGAAATAGCCACGTCCAGTTTTTCTCCAAAAAGGTTTACGCCATCAAAGGGTATTTTGCACCAATTGGATTTTGAGGAGGGATCTGCCGACCAGGGTTTTAACCAGAGCGCCCTTCTGGCCATTACTGAGCTTAACATTGCTCTTGAAGTGGTTTTAATTATATCCACAGAGGCTTCTGCGACAAAGTCGCCTGCAAGACTAAGTTCTTGGAGTGCTGAGATAACTTTCTCCTGCTCTATTCCTTCCGATACCAGCTTCTCGGCCATCGTGGACCAGCTTGAGATAGCCTTACCGACGGCAGCCAATGCTATTGCTGGCCTGCAAGCGCCACCTGCCGAGAGGTAGGTTCTCTTAAGATCCAGATCGATCTTTCTATCCAGGACGTCTTTGAATGTGACTGCATCCTCTATTGGAAGTGTTACGTGCCTGGCGAGGCGCATTAGGGAGGAGTCGACCACTGGAGGAGATATTAGTGGGTTGACGTTAGGCTCTTTAAGTGGATAGAGTTTTGATAATCTGTTGCTGAGGCCAGTTTTTTTCTCTGGCTTTTGCCACTCATCCTTAATTAGATCCTCAAGTTCCACAATGAACGGGAAGTTCTCTGGGTCTTTTTTAAGATTTGGAAAGTATTTCCTCACTTTTTGAGGAGTTTCTTTTTCTTCCACCCAGTCGATCGCCTCTTTTACTGACTTCACGAATGGGTCGATCAATGAGAAGTCGAAGCCGGTGGATGCCTCTAGATCATCAGTGTCAGAGAGAGGGTCTGACGTCTTTGATGATGATGGGGCAGTGGATGAGGTACTTTGTATAGGTCTGCTGGCTTCTGGCTCTGCGACTTGTGGTGATGGATCAATTGGTTCTCTTGCCTCTGTTTCTCTGTCCTTAGTTGCCTCAATGAAGCATGTGCGACAGGCCAGTTTGTCTGGAAGTGCTGTAGCACCGCAAATCCAGCAGGAGTTCCCGGGTGGACGGGAAGGCTGGGTGACAGGAGATTTCCTGCGCGCAGGGGATTTTTTGTGGTGGGAGCGACTATGCCTTGATCTTGATCGGCTTCTCCTGCGACTTGATCTGCTCCTCCTGCGACTTGAGCGGCTTCTGCGACTTGAGCGACTTCTGCCGCGCTCTGAGCGACTCTGCCTGTGGCTTGAGCGGCTCCTTCTTGAAGGCTCCCCTCGTCTTGAATGTGACGATCTGGAAGACCTGGTGGGGCTGTTCAATTTAAACAGCATTAGTGAGGGCTCTCTTTTTCCTTCTCTTCATACTTACCCATCATCCCCTCTTACCTAGTAGGCTGGCGATGGTCTACCTGGGCAACGGTCTCCATGAAAGGTGATGAATCAACCTATAATTATATAGGTGGCTTAGCATGCATGGGATAGCAGATAGTAAACAAGCAAGGAAAAAACCATCATAGATCTTACCTGGGCGTGGAGATAGCAAGAGAGAGACAGGGTAGAACAGCTGGGTAGAGTAGCAAAAGAAATCCGGTCAAAATTCCCCCTTACAGGCTCAGGAGAGAAGAGACAAGAAAATGCTGACATTACAGCATTTTTAAACTTGCTGCCGTCGCGGGGTGATGACGTCACGCTCGTGCATGCTCAGATGCGCTCTGAGGCCTCCGACGCCATTTTGGAAGCTGGAAAGTGGGATGTCCTGACAAGCTGGAGCTATGGGGACAGACAGGAGGGGAAGTTACCCACAGGTGCACAGAAAGGAGCTGGAGACCGCTGCGATCCATAAACCTGTTTAAGGTTTGTAATGTATTGTAACATACCCCTGAGACCATCAGAGTGGGGTTCCTTCCATTGAGCTCATTTAGAGGCTGTACAGGATAGGACTCCCACCCAGGAGAGGCTAGAACCTGGCTGGGGCGAATGTTTTAGGTAAGGGATGCATGTTTTCGGTCCTTGACAGGTGAGGAAAAAAAGGAGAATGCTGGGGCAGGGGCTCTCTCAGACTTTAATAGCTACGCGGTCCTATCAGGTTGCGGGGGCGGAGCCACAACCCCATAGGTGTATGCTGCCATGATGCGACAGGAAATTATTTTTTGCAAGTAATCACAATTTACCCGTGAAAGAGAATAAATATCTCTCTCAGGGGAATAAGTGCCTTCGTCACTCTCCCACATAATATGGTTGGGAGAATGAGGAGGGCTAATGGGGGTACACGGATCTTCCGCTTACAGGAGAGAAGTGCTATGTCAAAAGACATCAAAATGATGTTTCATTAATTGGAGTGCAGAATATAGTTTTTGTTGAAATTATTTATTCCAGGGTGGTTGTATATGGTTAGTCTTGCCCTAGGCTAAATAATTCAGTTAGAAAGGTACTGTTAATAACTTTGGTATTGATGAAGATAGTTTAAATTATTTTGGGATTTTAACCCTTTTAGAGTAAACAATTACATATTTTATTCATATGTAACTGTTTAGATATGTTAACTCATAAAATTGAGGTTGTATTGCTTCAGATTAGAAAAAACAAAAACATAATTCTAGGAACTAGTTAGGTAATAATATATTTGTTTTAAGAAAAGAAAGAAAAAGCTTCCATTACTTCTGGATTATTGAACATATTTGTCCTAAAAAGTAATAAATCTATTGTTATTACCTGATAATATATAACTGAACAAGAATCTCCTTATTTCACTTATATATTCTAAGGCTATATGAATCAGAAGTAATAAGAAATATAACTGGAATGTAACATGATCCCACACAGTGTGTGACTATCAGAATGCAGTTACATTCAGTTATAAATATAGGTTTTTTATAGAGAACCATCTCTTAGTATAATAAATGAAGAGATATCAGGAATTAGGATGTCAGTCCATTGAATCTTCTTGGTCCATGGATGATGTGGCATAACGGCCTCTTTTGTGAGAATGATGATTCCCATTTTGTTCTGAAATTTTCTGGGTGCTGCCTGAAGGTGAAGATGATGCCATTCTTCTGCGTGTGGGAGTGTTGCTGCTTGTGGGTTCTGTCAGATTTAATTTTAAAAGGGTTTGTTGTAGTTCATCTGCTGATCTGCTTCTGTAAATTGTACCTTGGTAGTTAAATCTGACTGAAAAGGGGAAGCCCCATTGATACATAATGTTGTGGCGTTGCAGTTCCATTAGTTGGGGTTTCATGGATCGTCTTTTAGTAATAGTAAGTTGGGATAGGTCAGCAAAAATGTGATAATTGTGTCCTTGAAAATTAAGTTCCTTTTTTTCTCTTGCAGCAATTAGTATTTGTTCTTTCGTTTTGTAATAATGAAATTTTGTGATTATATCACATGGGGGTCCATCTTTCTTTTTGGCTGTGAGGGCTCTGTGTACTCTGTCCAGTTCTAAACGTTCAATAGGGATATCTGGCTTTAGTTCTTGTAATAGAGCAGTAATAGTAGATTGCAGGTCTGTCACAGTTTCAGGTATTCCCCTTATGCGCAAGTTTGAACGTCTGGCTCTATTTTCGTAATCTTCGAGCTTAGTTTGAAGTATTAAATTCTCTTTTTTTAATTGTTCCAATTCTGTTATATTTTCTTGGGTTGTAATTTCAATTTCATCCATTTTTATTTCTAAGGCTGCGGTGTGGTTTCCCAGCTCTCTTATTTCTTTGGTTAGGCTTCTTGTTATTTGGTCTGAGGTTTGTTTTAAAGCCTTATGAAGCATCTTTTCAAATTGTAATAATATTACTGGGGATGCTGAGGAGGCTTGTGGAGAAGTTTGTGAGAGGATTTGTTCTGTATCTGACTCAAATGGAGAGTCTTGCTGTGACATTTTCTGTCTGTGAGAGCGCCCTGATGCTGTATCTTGTGAGGTGACTGGAGCTGCTTCAGCTGCAGTGAGTGCCTGTGAGCTCTTTGTGAGGTGATTTTTATTTCTGCCACGGTTTCCTCCCAGTACCATATTTCCTGCCCAAACTTTCACAGTTTGTTCCCTGGGGCAAAAAGGTTCAAATGGATACCTTTTGAGCCTGCAGGCTCCGCTTTGTCCTTCTCTTCTCTCCTCAGCGGTGTGGAGCTCTAACAATGCATGTCTGCTCCGCTAGGCTCCGCCTCCTGCCCCCCAATTTTTTTTTTTTTTTAAATAACATACATATTATATACTTTTTTGCTCTGTGCAATGGTACTGCACACAGCAGCCCCGAACCTCCTCTTCTCTGGTCCCCCGATGGTGCTCTTGGCTCCAACTATTCTTGGTGTAACACTATGGTGGCGCACTTGCAGGCTCGACCCCGAGCTGCGTTGCCTACTTCTATAGACACAGACATCAAGTCTCTGCCCTGCCACCCGCTCCCTCGTCATGGGATTTGGCTGACTGCAGTGGGAGAAAATTGCAAAGCCTGTAACAGCGGGGAGAAGAGGAGAGAGCTGCTACTCTCAGGTACAGTGCAGCATCGAGTGAGGAATCGCATAGGTATGGGGCAAACACATACTGAAACATTTTTTACATTAACGCAGAAAATGCATTAAGGTAAAAAAATGCGTAGGCTTTACAACCACTTTAAGGTTCAGAACTTTAAAGTAGAAATTAAGAAAAACTTATATGCAAAAGCAAAGCTAAAAGAAAATATTTTTTTTTTTCTGGTTGAGTAGAGGAAAGGTAGAACACCTTATTGTGTCTTTTTGCTCTTTCTGTCCTATCACCAAAGTTTACCTTGCTTTTTGTTTGATCTAAGATGCTTAACAATTACATTACTTGATGGCAAATCTTTATATTGAGCCATGTATAGCTGTAAAAACATAGGATTTCAAATCCATCCACACACTTGAAAAAATTAAAGTGATCTTGTCCCTGGATCACAAAAAATAAACATGAATTAATTAAATATAAATTAAATTAAACATTATTAATTCATATCAGAAACAACTCCAACTCTGCCGATCATGATCTATGGTCTCTTGAGAGGTTAAGCTTGTAGAAGGATGTTAAGCATTGGAGACATGGAGTTTGGAATGCCAGGTGCCCATGTGCTTTTTTTTTTTTAACCTAAGACAGCACCCACATACCTACCCACATACCTACAGGACACAGTAAATACAAAAGTGACTGTCCAAGGAACAAAGTGTTCAGCGGAGAAGAGACAAACGCATCTAGAAATTTGCCATTTTTGTACCTTCTTCACCAAGCTAACCTCTTTTAAAGAGTCAAGATTGCTGGCATGAGGGGCACATTAACACCAAGGCGCAATCTTGCTTGATGACTGGAGTCCATATTTTTCTGGGCGTTTGAAACAGAAACTGCCAGTCCTTTTGGCGTTTTTTTTTTTTTTTTTTCTGGGGATTAAATCTCTATGTACTGTGGAAGGCCTTTTTGACTGTGTATACATCAGGGTCCTGTTTGTCTAGATACTATCCCTGTTTTATTGGGTTCTACTTTTGTGTCCTTCCTCCCCCTCTCTCTCCCATCATTGTGGTTGGATATGAACCTTTTCACTCCCTGGTTTTTGGTACTCCATGTGGTCGTTTGCTTTAGGTTCCTGGATTGGTACATCATTATTCATGGAGATTTTGTGGCGTGAATCTTTAGCGCCATACTTAACTTCATTCTATGACATTGTGACCATCTCACATATATAAAGTCATGCAATCTATATTCAACAATATTATTGTATACTGATGGCGTTACTATAATTGCTTTTAAAGGATTATTTTATATAAGATATATAAATTTAATATTTTGATCTAGCAACAAGATTATATATATATATATATATATATATATATATATATATATTGTGACATTGGGGATTGTTCAGCTCAAGTGGATAGATGCGTTTTAGTGCAGTGAGTCCACATCAGAGAGGCATTTATAGTTAAGGGCCTGGTAGCCCACGTTTATTAAAGGAAAAAACAACAAAAGTCCATCCAGGAATCCCACGCAGGGGTCCAAGCTTCAGCAAGTAAATACAATAGAAAATCCAAATGAAAATGCTAGCCCACCTGGCTACTCTTCAGCAGTATTGCTGCTATAGGGAACAGGCCCCTCAAACAAGCTGCTTGGATGCACACAGTCTTAGGCTCCTTGGTCACACACAGTTTCAAGAGCTTCAATGCACACAGCTTCTGGCTCCTTTGACGCACACAGCTTTACAGCCCTTCAATGCACACAGCTTCTGGCTCCCTGGACGCACACAGCTTTGAAGCCCTTCAACGCACACAGCATCTGGCTCCTTGGACGCACATAGCTTTGAAGCCCTTCAACGCACACAGCATCTGGCTCCTTGGACGCACATAGCTTTGAAGCCCTTCAACGCACACAGCATCTGTTCTCACACAGAGACACTTACTAGCAGCCACTGCTCCAACTTCACCTTCCTCCACCCTTTCTGCTCTCACCAGACCCTCGTTATATGGGCTGTGTGCACCTGGGCACACACCCTGCTGGCTGTCCACAAGACCCGGACACAGGGTTGGAGATCCCGTCCCACCCAAGACTCTGAAGGATCTCCAAACTACAGAGCCCCATAAGGAACTAGCAAAACCTGGAGAAAACTGCCAGAGCAGTTCTCTCCACCTCAAACCTACACTCTGTAGCTCTGCACTCAGACAATATGCAGACTCTGTGTCCACTTTAACCCCATTTTCATAGTGACAGAGCCTTGCTCTGCCACATACCCCCCCCTCTTGTTTCGATCCGGAGGGAGAAACACCTGCACCCACCATAGCAGTTGGGACACTTCTGTGCTGGCCATCAGCCACGTAGGCCCAACCCTTTTTTCGGGTGTGCTTCCAGGTACGTCCCACCTTGGATCTTAACAGGGTCCTATAATTCCGTATACTCTGCCTTCCCTCTCTTCTCTTGGGGTTCCTGAGCATACTCTCCTCTCTTGGGGGAACTCTGCCTTCCCTGATCCTACCTTTCAGCTTACAGACGTCAGTTTTATCTTTCACCACAGGTCTTTCAGGTTCAAAAACCTCTCTCTGGTTACCCACGGCAACCACGTCACTTTTAACAGCACCAAACATTAGCAGATCATACATTTCAATGACATCCTGTCGAACACAATCAGTGCCATCTATCTCAGTACTTGTTGTTAGGACCAGACCTGAGGAGGGACAAAACACAGGCAAGTGATTACACCCCACGGGTCCATAGCACAGCTTCACCTCACCTGTTGTCCAACACTCCATGGGTAACTGATCTAACAAATGACACTGATCCAAGCACAAACTACTCCTTTCTGATGTACACATTACATTGTTGCAGCAACCAACATTAGCACTTTCCTTTACAGTGTCTCCGGGTACTTTAAGTTGTACCTCTTTCTGAGTGATAGAAAGCATCTCTGCTAGTGCTGCGTCTATTTTGGGCCCTACCTTCTCATGAGGTTTAGCGGGTGAAACAGTATCCACGCCCTCTATTGACCACTGCTCAGCCGCACCTCGGACCACACCAGCAGAGATGTTTATAGTCACTACACCAGCCGGAGAGACCTTTGATGTCTCCAACAGTTCTCCTGGGCACCTTCCATACCACTCAGTAACTGGGAGCACCCTCTCAGAGAACCTCAAGACTATCTGCCACACTGTTAATAAGCATTGGTCCCACCAATACCATTCTCGATCAAGGCTTCCCAGCACAGCCTGTACCACCTGGCTCCACCCATGGGTACTACGCAGCACCACCTGGTCCGACTGTGGTGGAGACACCCAAGTGTACAGTGAGTGCATTTTTACCAACTCCAGCATTTCAAATAAGGTCTCTGTCATCTCTAAACATCCCATGTCTAAATACCAGACCTTTCTAAGGTCTTTTTCCCTGTCCAAGACATGGAGGGGCTCATCCACTGCAGCTTTTGAGTTTGAGACATTTGAAGAGACCTCCACCTCCTTGGAGGTACCCCTCATCACAGCCTGTTGCTCCCCTGGAGCGCTGTCAGACACATGTCTCACACTTTTCCCTTCTGTACCAGTGTCAGTGAGCCACTGCAGGTCATTATAAGTCACATTGTCACCTTGACATCCGAGCTGTTGGGCTGTGGACAACACATCTGCTATGCCAGCACCCTGAACAGTTCCTTCAGACTGGAGGGCAATAACCTTCACAGGGACAAACGTGTCCTTGAGCACCAGCCGATCTGCAATCCCTCCATTGGGCATAGCAGGTGTTATGTCCACCACATTATTTAATATTGCGATTGCATTCTCATACCAATTATCCCAGTCTATTGTGGTTCCATCACTTACTCTAGAAGGCCCCACAGGAACCTGGGATTCACTAGCCAAAACATCACCTGTGTCATTTCTATACATATCCCCTTGGGTTGACACATCATCTGACAAGGTAGGCTGTAATACATGCTTTTGCCCTACCTGCTCTGGGGGCGCTACTGACACACACAGCTCTGCACTTTCAGCTTTTGCTGGCTGAATTAACCCCTTGACACCAGGGTTACACTTAGGGTTGTGGGGCTGCGCCTGCACACTCTCACTGTGTGACTCAGTCTTCCTTTGTTTCACCAGAGTAGCACCACAGCCATCCTGGAAAACCTCTGGCTCCAACACATGGAGACCCCACGAGACTCCCATGGACAAGCCTGCGCTTCTGGTTGTCATGGGAGATATCCTACTCCCATCATTGGCAGTGAACACATTTCCAACATTTTCAGACATGACATTAAAGGGAACACATTTTTCAATGTCATTATCACCAATACCATCACATTTCCCAACAGTAACATATTTGTCAGCATAACCATCATAATTTTCATTACGTATAGACATAACTGCTACTTTTGTGGATTGTCTATTACCAACCACAGCCTGTGAGCCTCTCCTCACATCACCCTCTATCTTTAAAGGGGAACTCTTTCCTCCTTGAGCAGCTCCATAGCTGACCTGGGAAACTCTCTGCTCCGTCACTGCGAGCTCCTCTGAAGTTTCCCTGGGCAACTCTGCAGCACCTGTCACTAGGGAACATGGCACAAGAACAGTTTTGGTCACCCCTACTTTAACCTCTCCAGCACTCTGCTGGATTATAGTAGGCACATGCATAGTCCCCATGTCCATTTGAGTCTTTAAACTTGCTGTCAGCTGGGCTTCACCATGTGCCTCCCCACTGCTCCGGGTAGCACACTGCAGCAAGTCTATGTCCATTTGCACTGCGGATCTCCCCGCTGGACACACTCCCATTTCACTAGGTTCAGTCCCACAAACTGAAACAGTCTTACCATTTTCAGTGGCTGGCATCATACCCTTCACTTGAGTGCGCGGTCTCTCAGCTGCATCCATACCAGCTACTTCCTCTGTGTGGCCATAGGACGACACTGCAGCCTTTCCAGACTCTTCAGCGTTGTTCCAGAACCTTGGGCAAGTAAAAATTCCATGCCCCACTTGACCACATTCCAAGCACGGTACTGGAAGCTGAACTTTACTTTCTTGGAATCTCCTTGATGACTGGCTCTCTGTTGCCAAGGGATACCACTGGTCATGACCATCAGCAGACAGACTCCTTGGACCCCCGACATCCCTGTTGGCCTGGACATTGCTTCCACAGATGACCATATTCCTCTTTTTCACACGCTGTTGTCCACCTGGCTTCCTGTTGCCAGGGGAAACTTCTTTCACTTCCTTTTTAACTGGGGATGACATGATTAATTTACCCCAGGTCACAGAAATTTCACACTTGGAAAAATTCTCTGGCGTGGCTGGGGCATGTGGTGAAATACCCTCTAGCCATAGAACCCTTTCCCTTGCTTCAGCAAGGATTGCTTCCTTTTTCTGTTTTGAACGCCCCATGCTTGCTGTCTTACACACAGCAACTTGCAACACACTTCATAGCAAAGAGAAAAAAAAAAATGTGATTCTCCTTTCACAGGTACACAACCTGCATGCAACACAGAGAGAATAAATATGTGATTCTCCTTTCACAGGTACACAACCTGCATGCAACACAGTCCATCAAACTTCTGTGCAATGCTGTTCGCCTGGCTGCCACACACAGCTAGCAGTAGTTCCTGATGCGACTCACCATGGAGCAAGGACCTAGATTCAACCGTCTACATGCCCGCATTCGAGCACCACTTGTGACATTGGGGATTGTTCAGCTCAAGTGGATAGATGCGTTTTAGTGCAGTGAGTCCACATCAGAGAGGCATTTATAGTTAAGGGCCTGGTAGCCCACGTTTATTAAAGGAAAAAACAACAAAAGTCCATCCAGGAATCCCACGCAGGGGTCCAAGCTTCAGCAAGTAAATACAATAGAAAATCCAAATGAAAATGCTAGCCCACCTGGCTACTCTTCAGCAGTATTGCTGCTATAGGGAACAGGCCCCTCAAACAAGCTGCTTGGATGCACACAGTCTTAGGCTCCTTGGTCACACACAGTTTCAAGAGCTTCAATGCACACAGCTTCTGGCTCCTTTGACGCACACAGCTTTACAGCCCTTCAATGCACACAGCTTCTGGCTCCCTGGACGCACACAGCTTTGAAGCCCTTCAACGCACACAGCATCTGGCTCCTTGGACGCACATAGCTTTGAAGCCCTTCAACGCACACAGCATCTGGCTCCTTGGACGCACATAGCTTTGAAGCCCTTCAACGCACACAGCATCTGTTCTCACACAGAGACACTTACTAGCAGCCACTGCTCCAACTTCACCTTCCTCCACCCTTTCTGCTCTCACCAGACCCTCGTTATATGGGCTGTGTGCACCTGGGCACACACCCTGCTGGCTGTCCACAAGACCCGGACACAGGGTTGGAGATCCCGTCCCACCCAAGACTCTGAAGGATCTCCAAACTACAGAGCCCCATAAGGAACTAGCAAAACCTGGAGAAAACTGCCAGAGCAGTTCTCTCCACCTCAAACCTACACTCTGTAGCTCTGCACTCAGACAATATGCAGACTCTGTGTCCACTTTAACCCCATTTTCATAGTGACAGAGCCTTGCTCTGCCACAATATATATATATATATATACATATATATAGTGGGGACGGAAAGTATTCGTATTCAGGATTACACCTCAGGATCCTGGTGCGGCGTTACTTACCTTGTCCCCAGGATCCTGCGATGTCCCCCGCTGTGTCTGCGGGCTCCGTCCTCTGCCCGAAGCCTCTCTGTGCCAGGCCCTGTTTCCTGCGAGCGATGCGACGCACGGGGGCGGAGCCTGGCGGCAAATTAAAAACAAAGTAAAAATCATAACACATAGAGTACTGTAATCTTACAGATTACAGTATTGTATGAAATCATTTCACATCCCTTTTGTCCCCAGTGCTTTGGCCCATGCCCTGCATGCAGTTTTATATTATATATACTGTTCTTTCTGCCTGGAAACTTGAGATTGTCCATAGCAACCAAAAAGTGTCCCTTTATGTCAAAAGTGGCTTTAGACCAGCTAGAAAACAGCGATAATAAATTATAACACTTGCAAAATTGAGCGATAGTGAATTGTGGGGAGATTTATTTTATTATTATTATATTATTATTTTTTTGAATTATTTATATTTATTTATTATATTATAATTTATGTTTTTGTGTTTCAAACTTCATCATACCTGGGATGTCTACTAGACTCTTGGTGGACAGATATAAGTGTGTTATTGTTAAGAATTACAGACCTACAATATGAAACGCCAAATTTCCATGCAAAATAATGGTACCGCTTTCAGCACCTAAAATCTGAAATAATCATACCTCCAGGGAGGTTAAGTTCATTTTTTTTCCTCATTAATGTACACACAGCACCCCATATTGACAGAAAAACACAGAATTGTTGACATTTTTGCAGATTTATTAAAAAAGAAAAACTGAAATATCACATGGTCCTAAGTATTCAGACCCTTTGCTGAGTATTTAGTAGAAGCACCCTTTTGATCTAATACAGCCATAAGTCTTTTTGGGAATGATGCAACAAGTTTTTCACACCTGGATTTGGGGATCCTCTGCCATTTCCCCTTGCAGATCCTCTCCAGTTCTGTCAGGTTGGATGGTAAACGTTGGTGGACAGCCATTTTTAGGTCTCTCCAGAGATGCTCAATTGGGTTTACGTCAGGGCTCTGGCTGGGCCATTCAAGTACAGTCACGGAGTTGTTGTGAAACCACTCCTTTGTTATTTTAGCTGTGTGCTTAGGGTCATTGTCTTGTTGGAAGGTGAACCTTCGGCCCAGTCTGAGGTCCTGAGCACTCTGGAGAAGGTTTTCGTCCAGGATATCCCTGTACTTGGCCGCATTCATCTTTCCCTCGATTACAACTAGTCGTTCTGTCCCTGCAGCTGAAAAACACCCCCACAGCATGATGCTGCCACCACCATGCTTCACTGTTGGGACTGTATTGGACAGGTGATGAGCAGTGCCTGGTTTTCTCCACACATACTGCTTAGAATTAAGGCCAAAAAGTTCTATCTTGGTCTCATCAGACCAGAGAATCTTATTTCTCACCATCTTGGAGTCCTTCAGGTGTTTTTTAGCAAACTCCATGCGGGCTTTCATGTGTCTTGCACTGAGGAGAGGCTTCCGTCGGGCCACTCTGCCAAAAAGCCTCGACTGGTGGAGGGCTGCAGTGATGGTTGACTTTCTACAACTTTCTCCCATCTCCCGACTGCATCTCTGGAGCTCAGCCACAGTGATCTTTGGGTTCTTCTTTACCTCTCTCACCAAGGCTCTTCTCTCCCGATAGCTCAGTTTTGCCGGACGGCCAGCTCTAGGAAGGGTTCTGGTCGTCCCAAACGTCTTGCATTTAAGGATTATGGAGGCCACTGTGCTCTTAGGAACCTTAAGTGCAGCAGAATTTTTTTTGTAACCTTGGCCAGATCTATGCCTTGCCACAATTCTGTCTCTGAGCTCTTCAGGCAGTTCCTTTGACCTCATGATTCTCATTTGTTCTGACATGCACTGTGAGCTGTAAAGTCTTATATAGAAAGGTGTGTGGCTTTCCTAATCAAGTCCAATCAGTATAATCAAACACAGCTGGACTCAAATGAAGGTGTAGAACCATCTCAAGGATGATCAGAAGAAATGGACAGCACCTGAGTTAAATATATGAGTGTCACAGCAAAGGGTCTGAATACTTAGGACCATGTGATATTTCAATTTTTCTTTTTCAATAAATCTGCAAAAATGTCAACAATTCTGTGTTTTTCTGTCAATATGGGGTGCTGTGTGTGCATTAATGAGGAAAAAAATGAACTTAAATGATTTTAGCAAATGGCTGCATATAACAAAGAGTGAAAAATGTAAGGGGGTCTGAATACTTTCTGTCCCCACTGTATATATACACACAGTGCCTTGAAAAGTATTCATACCCCTTGAAATTTTCCACATTTTGTCATGTTACAACCAAAAACATAAATGTATTTTATTGGGATGTTATGTGATAGACCAACACAAAGTGACACATAATGGTGAAGTGGAAGGAAAATGATAAATGATTTTCATTTTTTTTTTATATAAATAAATATCTTAAAAGTGTGGCGTGCATTTGTATTCAGCCCACCTGAGACAATACTTTGTAGAACCACCTTTTACTGCAATTACAGCTGCAAGTCTTTTTGGTGTTGTCTTTACCAGCTTTGCACATCTAGAGAGTGACATTTTTGCAGAGTCTTCTTTGCAAAATAGCTCAAGCTCTGTCAGATTGGATGGAGAGCGTCTGTGAACAACAATTTTCAAGTCTTATCACATTTACTCAATTGGATTTAGGTCTGGACTTTGACTGGGCCATTCTAACACATGACTATGCTTTGATGTAAACAATTCCATTATAGCTCTGGCTGTATGTTTAGGGTTGTTGTCTTGCTGGAAGGTGAACCTCTGCCCCAGGCTCGAGTCTTTTGCAGACTATAACAGGTTTTCTTCTAAGATTGCCCTGTATTTGGCTCCATCCATCTTCCTATTAATTCTGACCAGCTTCCCTGTCCCTGCTGAAGAAAAGCATCCCCACAACATGATGCTGCCACCACCATGGTTCACGGTGGGGATGAAGTGTTCAGGGTGATGTGCATTGTTAGTTTTCTGCCACATATAGCGTTTTGCTTTTAGGCTAAAAATTCAATTTTGGTCTCATCTGACCAGAGCACCTTCTTCCACATACTTGCTGTTTCCCCCACATGGCTTTTCACAAACTACAAACGGAACTTCTTATAGCTTTCTTTCAACAATAGCTTTTTTCTTGCCACTCTTCCATAAAGGCCAGGTTTGTGGAGTGCATGACTAATTGTTGTCCTGTGGACAGATTCTCCCACCTGAGCTGTGGATCTCTGCAGCTCCCCCAGAGTTACCATGGACCTCTTGGCTGCTTCTCTTATTAATGCTCTCCTTGCCCGGCCTGTCAGTTTAGGTGGACGGCCATGTCTTGGTAGGTTTGCAGTTGGGCCATGCTCTTTGCATTTTCGGATGATGGATTAAACAGTGCTCCGTGAGATGTTCAAAGCTTGGGATATTTTTTATAACCTAACCCTGCTTTAAACTTCTCCACAACTTTATTCCTGACCTGTCTGGTGTGTTCCTTGGCCTTCATAATGCTGTTTGTTCACTAAGGTTCTCCAATAAACCTCTGAGGGCTTCACAGAACAACTGTATTTATACAGAGATTAAATTACACACAGGTGGACTCTATTTACTAATTAGGTGACTTCTGAAGGCAATTGGTTCCACTAGATTTTAGTTAGGGGTATCAGAGTAAAGGGGGCTGAATACAAAAGCACACCACACTTTTCAGATATTTATTTGTAAAACGTTTAGAAAAACATTTATCATTTTCCTTCCACTTTGTGTTGGTCTATCACATAAAACCCCAAACAAATACATTTACATTTTTGGTTGTAACATGACAAAATGTGGAAAATTTCAAGGGGTGTGAATAATTTTTCAATGCACTGTATATATATATATATATATATATATATATATATATATATATATATATATATATATATATATATATATTGATGTGCCCACATAATACCTTGGTTCATAAATCACATTCCCTGGTTAGATTTAACGTTTTATTGTTTTTCAGCATGTCAAGTTGATTTGTACATGGTTGCTCTTTCCCATGGAGAACATAGCATCATTTAGATACAGTGCCTTCCCTAGAAACATAGATAAAATTATAACTTGTTTATATATTGCTATAAGTGGTACTATATAAGGAGATTGTTATATAGCCAAACAAGCTGCCAGACCATGCCTACATGTCTGAAGTATATTCATGATGTATATTAAAATTTGAAGGGAATAAATTGATCTTATTATGGGCATAATGATATTATTTTACAGAAATATTTATTCTTTTTTTTTAATCTAAAAAAAAAAAAAAAATATATATATATATATATATATATATATATATATATATATATATATATGTGTGTATGTATGTATGTATGTATGTGTATATATATATATATATATATATATATATATGAAAAAATGCAGCGCATGTATAAATGAACATATGTGTTTAAAATAATAAAAAAGTGCTGAAATGAAAAATTAACCACAGGTGAGTTAAAACAAAAACGTCTATAGATGGATGTGAATGTCCAACTGCACAGGAGGTGTAGGTACTCCAAGTGGTGGTGGTGATCTGATGGTTGTCAGAAGTCACCTGGCATCTTAAAACGACTTCCCAACAGGATGGGTCATTCAGAGAAAAATGCAAAAAAGACTCTTACCAGATCCCGTGGATTCCCGTGTCAGCGACAGGGAATCGCATGCGCAGTTTGTCACCAATGACGTGGAATGGGAGATCTGGAATCGCCAGTCCCTTGGGTTGTGGTCTATATATATATATCCCATTATTTATTCAAAAAAGGGGAAAATACAATTATATCAATAAAATAAGGGCTAATGTATAATAGTAAATATTTAAAAAAATAAATAAATATAAACAATCATGGATACAGTACCTAATTAGGACTAATAGAAAATAAGGAATGATTTAAAAATGCTTAATGGATAATAAACAAATGGGTACAGTAGAAATATCACTGGGAAGGAGGAAGGGGAAGAAGGAAGGGGAGAAGGGGGGGGTAGGGTAAAAGAGGGAGGGAGGGTTGAAAAAAAAGGGGGGGGGAGGGGGAGAAAAGGGGGCGGTTTAGGGTGGAAAAGGGAATACAAACAGATAATAAATTTTTTCTTTTGAGGTTACTTATTATAAAATAAAGTGGCCACCACCCCCGTTATATGATATATATGTTTTGTGTGTGAAATCACATATAGAACATCACCTAAAAAAAGGGGGGAACTCCTCCAGGATTTAATGTATCTAGTGAATATATCCAATATGTCTCACGCTCACATAGTCTATGGAATATTTCAGCCTCAGAGAGATTTTTCGGGATTTGTTCTATGATCCAGACTTCCAAGCCCTCTGTGGACTTGTTATGATGTTGAGCACTCTGTTAATTCGCAATGGTGGGACAAATATTTTTTAGAAAAATATTTGGATAACAGAATCTCACCTAGAGGTCTTCGAATTCTAAAAAACTGCTCCTTTTTGGAATCTGAAGATGCCAAGGAGTGGGGTAGTTTTGCAAAATTCTGCACAACCAAATTGATTCATATTTTGGTGAAACACAGAACTACAAAATTTAAACCACTTAAGTCAGTGCAAACCTTGTCTCAGGAGATAGTTGATATGGGCCATAAAGTCCCCCTACCCTGGCTAGAAATCCTTAAAAGGAATACTAAAAAACAAGAAGGTGACCTTATCTATAGCAAATTAGGAAAATTTGGGTGTGATATTAAGGACTACACCAATAACAAAGTTTTTACATGGATGCAGAAACCTATATCTAACCCATTATCTGCTAATTACTCACCATCCCCTTACCAGACGCATCAAACTGTGCCTCATTACCTTTCGTCTCTAATGCCCACCCCCCTTATCCTCCACCTCTATTACCGAAAGGACAGACCATTCATGGCCACAAAAATGCTCTGCGACTCCATTCTCCCATGAGTCACACTACACATAGAAATAACATTCTTATTCAAAAACAGCCGCAGAATAAATTATTGCATGATCATAATCACTTCTATAATCACCCACGCCCCGATATTTCTACCCAGACTAAGAATAGTACATTGCTGCAGGACACGAGTGACCCAATGCAGATAACTGATGATCATGGGCCCTCTATTACAATCAGACAGCCTTGTAATGATCTTCCTCTGCACATACCCCCAACCATTACTCACCAAACAAAAATGACAAATCCAGTCTATTCAGTAAAAACAGCACTCACTGCCTCTATCACTATGGGACCAGACATTGCCTCTATTACTATGGGACCAGACATTGCCTCTACCGCTATGGGAACAGATATTATCTCTGAACCATATGTTACTGTAGTCGAGAACAACATTAGCACATCGGCCACTACCGCTTTGGGGGTCACTAATAGTAAACCCATCACTTTTGGATCAAATAGCCCCCTAGATGGTCCTTTTTTATTGTCACACCCCTCTCCAGCCGCTCCAACAAAAGAAAGTTCACCGGAGAGGCTGCAGAGGGGAGAGAGGTAGACATAGATGTCAACCCGTCCAAAAATCGCAAACTGTTAAAATCTTTAATTTGTCCCAACACACCCTATCCCCTGCAGAAACATCTTTGCTAAGTCGGGGCCTCAATTTTGCCCCATTGAATAAGCCATCCCCTTTCAAGGATTTGAATAGGTACATTAGAAACCTCACTTTAACCAGTTGACATCCGCGCTACAGCCGAATGACGGCTACAGCGCGGACCTGAATTCCCAGGAGGCCGTCATATAACGGCCACCCCTGTGCACGCGCCCTGCACACGCCCTACAGGGTGCCCGTGGAGCGCGCTATGATCACCGAGTCACTGAGAATCGGGTGATCACCGATCCAAGTAAGGGGCCGGTCCAGGCCCCTTACCATGTGATCAGCTGTCAGCCAATGACAGCTGATCACATGATCAAAACAAAAGCTCTGTCACCGTCTCATCAGCAAGGGACATCGGTCCCAAAGAGTAAGAGGCAATAATGCCTCACATGTGCCACCAGTACCCCTTGCCAGTGCCACTTGCCATTGCCACCTGACAGTGCCCACAGTGCCCACCAGTGCCACCTATCAATGCCCATGAGTGCCACCTATCAATGCCTACAAGTGCCACCTATCAATGCCCATAAGTGCCACCTATCAATGCCCACCAGTGGTGCCAATCAGTGCCACCTAGCAGTGCTGCCTATCAGTGTAACAGATCAGTGCCCATCACTGCCACCCATCAGTGCCCATCACTGCCACCCATCAGTGCTCATCACTGCCACCTACCGGTGCCCATCACTGCCGCCTCATCTGCATACATCAATGAAGGAGAAAAATTACCTTTTTTAAAATTTTATAACAAAAATATAAAAAAAAAATTTTTTTTTTAAAAATTCAGTCTTTTTACATTTTTTTAACAAAAAATAAAAGTGCAAAGGTGATCAAATACCACCAAAAGAAAGCTCTATTTGTGGGAAAAAAAATGATAAAAATGTCATTTGGGTACAGTGTTGTATGACCGCGCAATTGTCATTCAAAGTGCGTCAGTGCTGAAAGCTGAAAATTGGTCTGCATAGGACGGGGGTTTAAGTGCCCAGTAAGCAAATGGTTAAAAAGATTTTTTCAGATAAAAAATACAAAAAATGCTCTCAACATAGACAATGTGGAAAACATTGCTACAATTGAGCCTCCACTGGAGTCACATGAATTTGATTTTGACACTGACGTGATCGAGATGTTAGAACAATTCTATCATGACGATTCTTATACAGGACTCAATCTATACACACACCATCTACACACATCTCCACCAGTTATACATTCCACACTAAAACCTAAATCCATATTTTATCCGTATCAATCAAAAGGCCCACATCCTACCACTTTTTATAATATTGTATTCTCAGATCTCAAAAAAATGTGTTCTTACACAACACCACAGACCACTGATCTTGGTTGCCTTAACACTCAAGAACATGCAGCTTTACAATCCTTAACTAAAAACAATGAATTGATTATCAAAACCGCCGACAAGGGCGGCGGAATTGTTATTCAAAATCAAATCGATTACATTAAGGAAACCGACCGCCTACTCGTGGATCGCCTGATTTATTGTAAATTAAGCACAAACCTATTGCCCAAATATAAGATAGAAATCAACGAGTTAATTGATCGAGCTATCCAACAAAAATTATCAATAAAGGTGAAGCTTCCTTTTTACGCAGAGACTACTACCATACTCCGTATTTTTATCATATTCCAAAAATACATAAAAAACAGACAAACCCTCCGGGTAGATCAATTATTGCTGCAATCGACAGTATTACTTCCGGTCTATCCAAATATGTTGACCATCATCTACAACCCTTAGCCCAGGGCTTACAGTCCTATATCAATGATGGAATTCACCTGTTGGACTTACTTAAGCCATACAGGTAGGAAAGTGAGTATATTTGGATGTCATTGGACATCAACTCACGTCTATCCCTCATTTTTTTGGACTGGCAGCCCTTGACCATTTTCTTTCTGAAGATCCTTATATGAGTCATGGGCAAGCTGAGTTTATTTTACACTGTACCAGATTTTGCCTGACTCATAACTACTTCTGATTTGATAACAAATATTATTTACATGTACAAGGGAAGCAATGGGCGATAATTTTGCACTATACTATGCAAACCTGGCCATGGGCCTATGGGAACATAAACACATTTGGAAAAACAACCCCTATTTAAAACACCTCATATTTTACGGGAGGTACATCAATGACATCATCATCATCATCTGGGTTGGTGCTGGTGGTGTCATCGATGAATTTGTCTCTCATTGTAATAATAACCCATATAGCCTTTCCTTCACTTATGTTGCGGATCTTGACCTATACCATATAAATGATGAGATACATCCAAAAAACAATTTCAAACCTACAGCTGGCAACTCTGTTCCATTACAAAAGTTGCCACTATCATAAATGGACCAACAATATTTCCAAAGGACAATTCTGTAGATTAAGATGCAATTGTATGAAAACATCTGATTACATGGAACAAAGTCTCAC
This sequence comes from Aquarana catesbeiana, assembly GCF_042186555.1. Classification (NCBI taxonomy): domain Eukaryota; kingdom Metazoa; phylum Chordata; class Amphibia; order Anura; family Ranidae; genus Aquarana; species Aquarana catesbeiana. The sequence goes on along the minus strand of NC_133325.1, from coordinate 80,211,716 downwards.
ACTCAAAAACAAATTTAAGGACAAAGGCTATCCAGAGTCTTTAGTTGATCAAGCATATAAGCATTATCTACAATACGATTTCCCCACAACCAAAAAAGAAAGTTTTGATCAGTCCGCTCGTTTTTTTTACAAAATTCCATACTGACTCCAAAAAAATGGAAACGGTTTTATAAAAACATTGGCAAATATTACTAGAAGATCCTCACCTCAAACCCCTCTTACCAGATACCCCTAGGGTAACCTATAGAAAGGCACCCAACCTAAAGAACAAAATCGCACCTAGTAAATTAAAACCACTTCAAAAAACTTTTCTACACATACTTGTTTGATTCCTTTAAAGGGTATGTTTCAATGTAGAAAGCCTTTATGTAAAACATGTTCTTTCGTCAAACATGGTAAAAATTCATTCACCACAAAAGGAAAAACCTATATTCTAGGTGACTTTTATAATTGTGGTTCAGATTTTGTAGTTCATGGTCTTGTTTGTCCTTGCCACTTACTATATGTGGGTCGTACCATACGACCACTTAGACAAAGATTTAGCGAACACCGAAGGAAAATAGAGACGGCAAGGACAAACACAGTGTCCCCCGCCATTTTGCTGAACATCATAACAAGTCCACAGCGGGCTTGGAAGTCTGGATCATAGAACAAATCCCGAAAAATCTCTCTGAGGCTGAGAGATTCCATAGACTATGTGAGCGTGAGACATATTGGATATATTCACTAGATACTTTAAATCCTGGAGGAATTATTGAAGAATTAGAAATATCCACTATAATATAAAACGATGTCTAATCACACGTTCCCCCTTTTTTTAGGTGATGTTCTATATGTGATTTCACACACAAAACATATATATCAGATAACGGGGGTGGTGGGCCACTTCATTTTATAGTAAGTAACCTCAAAAGAAAAAAATGGATTATCTGTTTGTATTTCCTTTTCCACCCTAAATCCCCCCCTTTTCTCCCCCTTTTTTTTCCTTTCCTTTCCCCTCCCCTTTCCCCCCTTTTTTTCAACCCCCATCCCTCTTTTTTTTCTACCCCCCCCTTCCTTCTTCCCATTGATATTTCTACTCTACCCATTTGTTTATTATCCATTAATATGTTTTAAATCATTCCTTATTTTCTATTAGTCCTAATGAGGTACTGTATACATGATTGTTTATATATTTTGTAAAATGTTTACTATTAGACATTAGCCCTTTTTTATTGGTATAATTGTATTTTCCCCTTTTTTGAATAAATAATGGGAGATATGTATATATGTATGTGTGTATATATATATATTTTTTTTTTTTTAGATTAAAAAAAAAAGAATAAATATTTGCGTAAAATAATATCATTATGCCCATAATAAGATCAATTTATTCCCTTCAAATTTTAATAAACTTCGTGAATATACTTCAAACATGTAGGTATGCTCTGGCAACTTGTTTGGCTGTATAACAATCTCCTCATATAGTACCACTCATAGAAATATATACCGTATTTCTAATAACATCCATTTAACACCGTCCTCTTTATCCCATGCTTTCGGATATAATTCTCAGCACATATAGAATTAATTTACAATCGAGTAATATGGTTTCTCATGTTTGTTTTTAAAGTGTTTACATATTTTTACATAATATTTTTTTGATATATTTGCACTGAAGATCCATGTCTATTGTTTTATACTGTTGCGTTTTGAACATACAGAGGGATATGTATGTACATATCTTCACAGTGTGCTTAGATCTTGTAAGCTAGTCTATTTGTATGTATAGAGTGCTATTACAATTTTCCCCACTGGGTGGCAGCACCACCAAGGCACATAAAAAGGCTGATCACAGCCTATTCAATTCAGCTTGAGAAAGGAGCGTGCACTAAAGACATCTCCCTAGTGTGCATGCTCGGAAACGCGTCACAATTACGTCTGCCATCACGCCACATGCTGTGTTCCAGCGCTCTCCTGTGATCCACCAGCTGCCCTCCAAGCCTCGCTTTGGACTCCGCTTGAACACCGAAAGACTCCTGCTGGTCAGGATGCCGGCCATACACGAACCCACAGGATGTGACCCCTGCTAAAAGCTGTGACAGTGATTGGTGTAACCGGAATCTACTGTGTCTGATTAACGATACTAAAAAATGTGAGTGTTTTTAATGCGCTTTGTTTATTAAATACTACAGTCTTATCTAAGAGGCGCCTGCTTCCTGTTTTTCTCTTTAAGGTTAGAGTGCGACTTTGGAGTGTGACTTGAAAAAAAGCCGCATCAAAGCATTGCAGACACCTTTTCAAAGTCGCTGATTTTCAAAGTCAAATAGATGGGAACTGGTGTAATTGAAATCAATTGGCTGTGACTTGTCATGCAACTTTATGTGTCCAAAGTTGCATGACAAGTCATAGTAGTGGAAACTGAGCCTTAGTCTACGTTTTCACTATTGCAACCCCAAAGTTGCACGATTTAGAGTGCGACTTTGATGCGACTTTGAGTGCAGGATCCAGCTTTACACTCTCTGGATTAAAGTCGCATCAAGGCATTGCAGGTACCTTTTCAAAGTCACTGATTTTCAAAGTCGCATAGATGGGAACAGGTACAATTAAAATTAATGGGCTGTGATTTGTCATGCGACTTTGGACACATAGATGCATGACAAGTCAAATTTCCACTATGACAATTCATACTAGTGGAAACAGAGCCTTAGTCTACGTTTCCACTATTGCAACCACAAAGTTGCAGGATTTAGAGTGTGACTTTGAGTGCAGCTTTGATCCAACTTTACACTCTCTGGATCAAAGTCGCATCAAATGTCACATAAAGTATTGCAGGTACTTTTTTTTGCTGATTTACAAAGTTGCATAGATGGGAACGGGTGCCATTTAAATCAATTAGCTGTGACTTGTCATGTGATTTTATGTGTCCAAAGTTGCATGACAATTCATACTAGTGGAGCCTTAAGCCTCATACACACGGTCGGATTTTCCGACGGGAATTGTGTGATGACAGACTGTTGGCGGAAAATCCGATCGTGTGTATGCTCCATCGGAAAATTGTCGGATTTTCCACGGACAAATGTTGGATGGCAGGCTTATAAATTTTCAGCAGACAAATGTCTGTTGTCGGATTTTCCGATCGTGTGTACACAAGTCCGTCGGACAAAAGTCCAAAGTACAAACACACATGCTCGGAAGCAAGGACGAGCCAGAAGCAGTCGGTCTTGTAAACTAGCATTCGTAATGGAGGATCAACAATCGTGATGTGGCAAATTATGAAATCTCCAAATGCAGCGTACAATTCTCTTCTTCTTTAATGTGATAATAATTAAGCTTCTTTGCTGGTGATACTGATGGAGTTATTGCAAACAATTGTTCCAAGGCTTTTATTTTCTAGTGATATCAAGAATAATATTATTATGCTTTTTATTTTTTGGGGGCAAGTTACCACAACACCATTATCCCGTCGTTTTTAAGATCAAAGATACAACTATGTTGGTGTCCCTTGTTAATTTTACATTGTATTTTTTAAATGTAACTGCCTACTCCCAAACTGTCATTTGAAGTAAAACACATAGCCAAGTATTATTCTCCACAATTTTTTTATTGTGCATTAAAAAAAGAAAATAAATAAAATTAGAAATGCTATCTGCCAATAGAACATAACCAAAAAGTGCATTCTATGCATCCAAAAATATAGAAAATATACCAAATCAAATCATTATTCAACCGAAAAATAAAATAAAAGCCTCATGCATGTGTCCTGATCCTAATATAGGGGGTCAACAATGCCAAGAGTTGGTGAAAGCAGGGGTCCGTCATCTGGAGATAATTCCAAAAATCATCCAGATTATTCTCCTGGAGCTCCCGCAGCAAAGGCATATGACATAATTGGTCACGATTAATAAAGCAACCAATTTTTGGTCCAAGAACTCCTCCTCCTCCTGTTCCTGGACTGGACTTGGGTCAAAGCAATAACTCCAAGGCCAATAATAAATAACACGTTATCTCCTCCGATTCTGCAACATGTCTGGTTGACGAACGGCCGTTCAGAAACTAACTGAAAAGCGCGAAATGAAAAGCGCGAATCAACACTCACCAAACTTCTACCAACGCGAAATTAACAGGAGGAGCCCAAAGGGTGGCGCATGACACCTGACAATTGAACTTCCTCTTTATCGGCTCGTATTATGTCTAGTACATCACTACGTTTGTGTTTGTTGGCCGACTACTGTGTACCGTTTGTATGCAAGACAAGTTTTTGGCCAACGCCCTTCTGACAAAAGTCCGAGGCTTTGTCTGTGGAAAACCCTATCTTGTGTACGAGGCTTAAGTCTTACATAGTACATAGTAGGTGAGGTTGAAAAAAGACACAAGTCCATCAAGTCCAACCTATGTGTGTGATTATGTGTCAGTATTGCATTGTATATCCCTGTATGTTGTGGTCATTCAGGTGCTTATCTAATAGTTTCTTGAAGCTATCAATGCTCCCCGCTGAGACCACCGCCTGTGGAAGGGAATTCCACATCCTTGCCGCTCTTACAGTAAAGAACCCTCTACGTAGTTTATGGTTAAACCTCTTTTCTTCTAATTGTAATGAGTGGCCACGAGTCTTGTTAAACTCTCTTCTGTGAAAAAGTTTTATCCCTATTGTGGGGTCACCAGTCCGGTATTTGTAAATTGAAATCATATCCCCTCTCAAGCGTCTCTTCTCCAGAGAGAATAAGTTCAGTGCTCGCAACCTTTCCTCATAACTAAGATCCTCCAGACCCTTTATTAGCTTTGTTGCCCTTCTTTGTACTCGCTCCATTTCCAGTACATCCTTCCTGAGGACTGGTGCCCAGAACTGGACCGCATACTCTAGGTGCGGCCGGACCAGAGTCTTGTAGAGCGGGAGAATTATCGTTTTATCTCTGGAGTTGATCCCCCTTTTAATGCATGTCAATATTCTGTTTGCTTTATTAGCAGCAGCTTGGCATTGCCTGCCATTGCTGAGCCTATCATCTACTAGGACCCCCAGGTCCTTTTCCATCCTAGATTCCCCCAGAGGTTCTCCCCCCAGTATATAGATTGCATTCATATTTTTGCCACCCAAATGCATTATTTTACATTTTTCTACATTGAACCTCATTTGCCATGTATTTGTCCACCCCATTAATTTGTTCAGATCTTTTTGCAAGTTTTCCACGTCCTGCGGAGAAGTTATTGCCCTGCTTAGCTTAGTATCGTCTGCAAATACAGAGATTGAACTGTTTATCCCATCCTCCAGATCGTTTATGAACAAATTAAATAGGATTGGTCCCAGCACAGAACCCTGGGGAACCCCACTACCCACCCCTGACCATTCCGAGTACTCCCCATTTATCACCACCCTCTGAACTCGCCCTTGTAGCCAGTTTTCAATCCATGTACTCACCCTATGGTCCATGCCAACGGACCTTATCTTGTACAGTAAACGTTTATGGGGAACTGTGTCAAATGCTTTTGCAAAATCCAGATACACCATGTCTACGGGCCTTCCTTTATCTAGATGGCAACTCACCTCATCATAGAAGGTTAATAGATTGGTTTGGCAAGAACGATTCTTCATGAATCCATGCTGATTACTGCTAATGATATCATTCTTATTACTAAAATCTTGTATATAGTCCCTTATCATCCCCTCCAAGAGTTTACATAATATTGATGTTAGGCTAACTGGTCTGTAATTCCCAGGGATGTATTTTGGGCCCTTTTTAAATATTGGTGCTACATTGGCTTTTCTCCAATCAGCTGGTACCATTCCAGTCAGTAGACTATCTGTAAAAATTAGGAACAACGGTCTGGTAATCATTTGACTGAGTTCTCTAAGTACCCTCGGATGCAAGCCATCTGGTCCCGGTGATTTATTAATGTTAAGTTTCTCAAGTCTAATTTTAATTCCGTCCTCTGTTAACCATGGAGGTGCTTCCTGTGTTGTGTCATGAGGATAAACATTGCGGTTTTGGTTACTGAAGGCCCACTATTGAGACCACAAAGTTGCATGATTTATAGTGCGACTTTACTGTGACTTTGATTGCAACTTTGATCCAACTTTGACTCTTTGGATCAAAGTTGCATCAAAAGTCACATAAAAGCATTGCAGGCACCTTTTTAAAGTCGCTGATTTTCAAAGTCGCATAGATGGGAACGGGTGCCATTGAAATCAATTGGCTGTGACTTTGTCATGTGATTTTACGTGTCCAAAGTCACATGACAATTTATACTAGTGGAGCCTTAGTCTACTTTTCCACTGTTGCACGATTTAGAGTGCGACTTTAATGCGACTTTGGGTGCAGCTTTGATCCAACTTTACACTCTCTGGATATAGGTCGCATCAAAAGGCACATAAAAGCATTGCAGGTACCCTTTCAAAGTTGCTGATTTTCAAAGTCGCATAGATGGGAACAGGTGCCATTGAAATCAATGGGCTGTGACTTGTCATGTGGCTTTATGTGTCCAAAGTCGCATGACAATTTATACTAGTGGAGCCTTAGTCTACATTTCCACTACTGCGATCAAGAAGTTGCACGATTTAGAGTGCGACTTTGATGCAACTTTAAGTGCAGCTTTGATCCAACTTTACACTCTCTGGATCAAAGTTGCAACAAAGTAGTGCAGGCACCTTTTCAAAGTTGCTGATTTCCAAAGTTGCATAGGTTGGGAACGGGTGCCATTGAAATCAACGAGCTGTGACTTGTCATGCGACTTTATGTGTCCAAAGTTGCATGACAAGTTGCACTAGTGATAACAGAGCCTTAGTGTGATTGCCTGTACTATGATCATTGTAGACTGTGAGGTGAGACCCCAGAGCACTTCCAACTACACTGACAGTCCCCCCCCAAGCTCCCTTCTCCTGTGCACAGCAATATTGTATATGTGCCCTGCACCTCCCATCCCCCTCCTGTGTGGATGGGGCTTTTTTAAATCTTCATTTTCTCATGTACTAGGATGTACAATGAGAGAACACGGCAGGAACCTGATTATCTCCTCCCATCCAGTATACGCCCACTGGCTACACAGGAGCAGTGAACCTCCCAGGAAGTGACGTCACTAGCTTTCAGTAACCACACACACTGGCTGTTTTTATGCTCGGAAGCAAGTATAATTGAAGTCATGTGACGGCACTGGATACTGCAAAATAAAGGTAGAAAAACTGGGATTTTTTTTCATTTTGATACATAAGGCATACCTCCCAACATTTTGAGATGGGAATGAGGGACACCTACTTGCAAACGCATGTAGGCATAGGACACACCCCTTTCCACAACTCCTTAAAGGAGAATTAACCCAAAAAAAGGTTAATTAAATCCACAAGGACTTTTTTTTCCCATTCCTATTCCTTTATATTGGCTTTTAACATTTACAAACGCAGGAATTTAGAATTTAGATGAAAGGTTTAGCACTGGAAAACACTTTTTGAAAGATAAAAAGTGCATTTTATACAATTATATAGATCAGACCAAAATGAGAGACAAATGAGGGGGAAAGAAGGACAGAGGGACATTGCTCCAAATCAGGGACAGTCCCTCCAAATCAGGGACAGTTGGGAGCTATGCATAAGGCTGAACTTCGCTCGCATTACTAATTGCAGGGTAGAGTTTAAGTGTTAAGGTGGACTTCCACTTTAAATAATCCTGCCTATCCTGCCATTAATTAGCTTGGTTTGGTATAGCTTTCTAATCAAATACAGTTTATTGGTGAAATTAGTTCTTTCATGCACCTTTTGTAATCCTTCCCACATTTCTTTAGCAGTTTCACACTCACCTACACATATGTACGATTTGATAAGCTTCTATACTAAGAAAGATTGTGCGCTGAGCTTTCTGATTTTTCTCTGTCCACTCATCTAAAGGGTGTTCTGGCCTGACTTAATTTATACATTTCCACGCACTTTCTCTTATTTGCAACATTTCCATCTGGAATTTCCAAGACTCGTAGTTCTTATTTGTCATATCTGCAAATGAAAGCTTTGTTGCAGCTGTATTACGGGTCATTTTATTTTATATTCTGTTGCAGTGTGCTTTCTGTTGCTGTATCTTGCACTTCTCTGCTGTAGCTGGCTATATTTGTGTTTTTTGGCTATGCCTGGGTTCTCAGCTTTTCTTTGGGTGGATGTCTGGGTTATACCTGGGACCATAACCTGTTAGAAAGTCTTTATGCAGTATAGACTTAACAGCATAACAGACAGTGCACAGTCCACATGGGCTTTGCTGCCTAACTGCAGACAGGAAACAGGAAATTTTCATTACACAGAGAAAAGACATAGAATTTAACCACTTACGGACTGCCCGCCGCTGGTTTACGTTGCTACTTTTGAAAAGGAAAACCGCTGTTATGGCAGCAGCTAGCTGCCATAACCCCGGTATCCTCTTCTTCAGTGGGTGGTCTGCTTTCAGATAAAAGTGGTCTCTGTGGCAGATTCGCTGCAAGATCACTTTTTATCGGCGACGGGAGAGGCCCCCCCTCCCGCCGCGCTCCGGTGCCCTCCGACGTTTACCGGAGCCGTCGGTATCGGCGGAGGCGATCGGATCCTTCTCCTGGCTTGGTATGAAGACGAGGGAGGGGAAGATGGTCACCCATCTCCATATCATTGCAGGGCGGAAGCGAAATCAAAACATCACTTCCGCCCATAGCTCTTTTTCAAATGACAACATTTTTTATTGCATTTTAGGCCCCTTTCACACTGGAGCGGTTTGCAGGCGCTATTGCGCTAAAAATAGAGTCTGCAAACTGACCTGAAACTGCCCCTGCTTGGAGCGGTGCGCTGGCAGGAGAGAAAAAAAACTCCTGCAAACAGCATCTTTGGAGTGGTGAAGGAGCGATGTATTCACCGCTCCTAAACCGCTCCTGCCCATTGAAATCAATGGGGCAGCGCGGTTTTAACCCTTTTTTGGCCGCTAGCGGGGGTTAAAACCGAACCGCTAGCGGCCGAATACCGCCGCTAAAACGACGGTAAAGCGGCGCTAACAATGGCGCCGTTTTACCGCTGACACCCCCACTGCCCCAGTGTGAAAGGGGCCTTAGTGTAAATATAAGATCTGACCCCAGATCTCATATTTAAGGGGTCCTGTCATGCTTTTTTTCTATTACAAGGGATGTTTACATTCCTTGTAATAGGAATAAAAGTGACATTTTTTTTTTAAAAGAACAGTGTAAAAATATTTCAAAAAAATAAATAAGAAAAAATAAAAATAAAATTTTAAACGCGCCCCGTCCCACTGAGCTCACGTGCAGAAGCGAATGCATAGGTGAGTAGCGCCCGCATATGAAAACAGTGTTCAAACCACACATGTGAGGTATCGCCGCGATCGGTAGAGTGAGAGCAAAAATTCTAGCTCTAGACCTCCTCTGTAACTCAAAACATGCAACCTGTAGAATTTTTTAAACGTCGCCAATGGAGATTTTTAAGGGTAAATGTTTGTCGCCATTCCACAAACGGGCGCAATTTTGAAGTGTGACACGTTGGGTATCAATTTACTCGGCGTAACATTATCTTTCGCAATATAAACAAAATTGGGCTAACTTTACTGTTGTCTTATTTTTTAATTCAAAAAAGTATATTTTTTCCCAAAAAAGTGCGCTTGTAAGACCACTGCGCAAATACGGTGTGACTGAAAGTATTGCAATGACCGTCATTTTATTCTCTAGGGTGTTAGAAAAAAATATATATATAATGTTTGGGAGTTCCAAGTAATTTTCTAGCAAAAAAAAACCTGTTTTTAACTTGTAAACAACAAATCTCAGAAAGAGGCCCGGTCCTTAAAGTGGATGTAAACCCAATGTCTTCCTTTCTAAACTACTGCCATAGGGTTTATCTATAAGGATATACATGCCTCCTGCATGTATCTTTACCTGTCAAATGTCTCCCCTCTGTCTGTTATTAGACCCGAAAAACTGCATATTCTGTGGGCGGGTCTGTTGTCTGGAGCTCGGTGGGTGGAGTCGTGATGTCAGTAGACTCCCCGCCCACCTCTACACTCCCCTTGTCAATATGCATTTTCTCCTGTGTATTTCTTACACTGAACTTCTGCTATGATCTCTAACATCCAGTGAAAACACAGGAAAGTAACCACATGACTCCAGCATGCCAAATCATGCTGAGGTGTGGAACAGCCAATTCTTGCAGAGCTGCTGAAGAAAGGAGTGGGGGAGGGAATTAAAAAATAATGCATGTCTTAGGCTAGTGCACGAGATGTAAATCACCTGTCACTCACAGCAAGGGGGAGGATTTGACAAAGTTTTTCTCTGTTTGTTAAGTTTTATCTCACTTAACAATAAAAGAGGATTGCTCAGCACTGGATTAACTCTTTGTGGCAAGACTGGGCTCAAATGATAGGAAATTTTATATTCTACATTATGACATCAAAAAAAAAAAAAAAAAAAAATTCGGGTTTACATCCACTTTAGGTGGTTAACCATAGTTGCAGCTAGGGATGAGCCGAACACCCCCCTGTTCGGTTCGCACCAGAACATGCGAACAGGAAAAAAGTTCGTTCGAACATGCGAACACCGTTAAAGTCTATGGGACACGAACATGAATAATCAAAAGTGCTAATTTTAAAGGCTTATATGCAAGTTATTGTCATAAAAAGTGTTTGGGGACCTGGGTCCTGCCCCAGGGGACATGGATCAATGCAAAAAAAAGTTTTAAAAACGGCCGTTTTTTCAGGAGCAGTGATTTTAATAATGCTTAAAGTCAAACAATAAAAGTGTAATATCCCTTTAAATTTCGTACCTGGGGGGTGTCTATAGTATGCCTGTAAAGGGGCGCATGTTTCCTGTGTTTAGAACAGTCTGACAGCAAAATGACATTTTGAAGGAAAAAACTCATTTAAAACTACCCGCGGCTATTGCATTGCCGACAATACACATAGAAGTTCATTGATAAAAACGGCATGGGAATTCCCCAAAGGGGAACCCCGAACCAAAATTAAAAAAAAAATATGACGTGGGAGTCCTCCTAAATTCCATACCAGGCCCTTCAGGTCTGGTATGGATATTAAGGGGAACCCCGGCCAAAATTAAAAAAAAAAAATGACGTGGGGTTCCCCCTAAATTCCATACCAGACCCTTCAGGTCTGGTATGGATTTTAAGGGGAACCCCGCGCCAAAAAAAAAAAAAAACGGCGTGGGGTCCCCCCAAAAATCCATACCAGACCCTTATCCGAGCACGCAACCTGGCAGGCCGCAGGAAAAGAGGGGGGGACGAGAGTGCGGCCCCCCCTCCCTCCTGAACCGTACCAGGCCACATGCCCTCAACATTGGGAGGGTGCTTTGGGGTAGCCCCCCAAAACACCTTGTCCCCATGTTGATGAGGACAAGGGCCTCATCCCCACAACCCTGGCCGGTGGTTGTGGGGGTCTGCGGGCGGGGGGCTTATCGGAATCTGGAAGCCCCCTTTAACAAGGTGACCCCAAGAACCCGCCCCCCCCCTGTGTGAAATGGTAAGGGGGTACATAAGTACCCCTACCATTTCACGAAAAAAGTGTCAAAAATGTTAAAAATGACAAGAGACAGTTTTTGACAATTCCTTTATTTAAATGCTTCTTCTTTCTTCTATCTTCCTTCATCTTCTGGTTCTTCTGGTTCTTCTGGCTCTTCTGGTTCTTCCTCCGGCGTTCTCGTCCAGCATCTCCTCCGCGGCATCTTCTATCTTCTTCTCCTCGGGCCGCTCCGCACCCATGGCATAGTGGGGAGGCTCCCGCTCTTCTCTTCTTCTTTTCTTCTCTTCTGTTCTTCTTCATTTTCTTCTCCGGGCCGCTCCGCAATCCATGCTGGCATGGAGGGAGGCTCCCGCTGTGTGACGGCGCTCCTCGTCTGACAGTTCTTAAATAACCGGGTGGGCGGGGCCACCCGGTGAACCCCGCCCCCCTCTGACGCACGGTGACTTGACGGGACTTCCCTGTGACGTCACGGGGAATGCCACAGGGAAGTCCCGTCAAGTCACCGTGCGTCAGAGGGGGGCGGGGTCACCGGGTGGCCCCGCCCCCGTTATTTAAGAACTGTCAGACGAGGAGCGCCGTCACACAGCGGGAGCCTCCCTCCATGCCAGCATGGATTGCGGAGCGGCCCGGAGAAGAAAATGAAGAAGAACAGAAGAGAAGAAAAGAAGAAGAGAAGAGCGGGAGCCTCCCCCCTATGCCATGGGTGCGGAGCGGCCCGAGGAGAAGAAGATAGAAGACGCCGCGGAGGAGATGCTGGACGAGAACGCCGGAGGAAGAACCAGAAGAGCCAGAAGAACCAGAAGAACCAGAAGATGAAGGAAGATAGAAGAAAGAAGAAGCATTTAAATAAAGGAATTGTCAAAAACTGTCTCTTGTCATTTTTAACATTTTTGACACTTTTTTCGTGAAATAGTAGGGGTACTTATGTACCCCCTTACCATTTCACACAGGGGGGGGCCGGGATCTGGGGGTCACCTTGTTAAAGGGGGCTTCCAGATTCCGATAAGCCCCCCGCCCGCAGACCCCCACAACCACCGGCCAGGGTTGTGGGGATGAGGCCCTTGTCCTCATCAACATGGGGACAAGGTGTTTTGGGGGGCTACCCCAAAGCACCCTCCCAATGTTGAGGGCATGTGGCCTGGTACGGTTCAGGAGGGAGGGGGGGCCGCACTCTCGTCCCCCCCTCTTTTCCTGCGGCCTGCCAGGTTGCGTGCTCGGATAAGGGTCTGGTATGGATTTTTGGGGGGACCCCACGCCGTTTTTTTTTTTTTTTTTTGGCGCGGGGTTCCCCTTAAAATCCATACCAGACCTGAAGGGTCTGGTATGGAATTTAGGGGGAACCCCACGTCATTTTTTTTTTTAAATTTTGGCCGGGGTTCCCCTTAATATCCATACCAGACCTGAAGGGCCTGGTATGGAATTTAGGGGGACTCCCACGTCATTTTTTTTTTTTAATTTTGGTTCGGGGTTCCCCTTTGGGGAATTCCCATGCCGTTTTTATCAATGAACTTCTATGTGTATTGTCGGCAATGCAATAGCCGCGGGTAGTTTTAAATGAGTTTTTTCCTTCAAAATGTCATTTTGCTGTCAGACTGTTCTAAACACAGGAAACATGCGCCCCTTTACAGACACACTATAGACACCCCCCAGGTACGAAATTTAAAGGGATATTACACTTTTATTGATTGACTTTAAGCATTATTAAAATCACTGCTCCTGAAAAAACGGCCGTTTTTAAAACTTTTTTTTGCATTGATCCATGTCCCCTGGGGCAGGACCCAGGTCCCCAAACACTTTTTATGACAATAACTTGCATATTAGCCTTTAAAATTAGCACTTTTGATTTCTCCCATAGACTTTTAAAGGGTGTTCCGCGGCATTCGAATTTGCCGCGAACACCCCAAATTGTTCGGTGTTCGGTGTTCGAGTCGAACATGAGTTCGACTCGAACTCGAAGCTCATCCCTAGTTGCAGCTACAAATCTATAAACACTGCCATCTACTGGCTGATGTCGTTGTTGCACAAAATAAATGAAAAATGTATTCCAACAGTATTGCATACCAAAGAAAAAAGATACCGGTCGGCATAATTCAACCTTTAAGTTGTTATCATGCTTTTCTTAACACATTTTATCAAATGCTAGCTTGCTGCAATTAAATAAGAGAAGCTGTTAACATTTTTCAATATAAGTGAAAGCGGTCATCAATGACAACATTTGTGTATGATGTAGTCAAATTGCTCTCTACATTTTTGGCAATGACAGTAACACAAATTAAATATTTGGTCAGGATACATTTGCCCATTCTCCATTGAAACACAATACTGGCTTTCTGGTAAGGTCTCCATTGGCACCACCACGTGTGCGTCCCGCAGGTGATTCTTCTGCCTCTGGTTTTACTGCTTTTCTGGGCCTCATTGAATTATCTGTTAAGAATACCAAGTGGCTAAACTTTTTTCTCATTCGATTTATTAATTTACACAAGTACTAGAAGAAGTTGAAAACCAGATTTAAAAAAAAAAAAAAAAAACATGTGGCATTGTGAAAACCTAATTTAGCATTCACAATTACTGAATCTATCAAAATATGATAATTAAATATACATTTTGATTTAAAAGATAAAAATTAATAATATGTCCGCAAGAGTATGTTCAAATACATTTACGGTCAGGGACACTGGGACTACAAACCTTTAAAAACTATATTTTGCCGGTTTTTCAAACACTGATTAAGCACCATGTTTAACTACAAGATAACTATAAACTAGGTATCTCCAGCTTACTGCATATATTTATTATATCCAGCAATAATTAGAAAAGATGATTTTCCAGGGTCTCAGGTTCCTCATAATAATTGCAATCCAGGTAACAAATAACTACCAACACATAAACACCAACTGCTATCCACAGTATTCACTACTTTTCAATGTTAAATGTGATAATTATGTTATTGTCAATTGTAGAAATATCTCAATAAATATTATGGTGATGAAAGAAGAATTTCCGTGGCTGAAATGGTGACGGGTGACATTCTGATGTCAAGAAAAATCAAGAAAATGCAAGAATTTTTTGGTTTACATGTGACAGGAAAACTGGACTATTCAACCCTGTCGGTGATGAAGAAACCACGCTGTGGCATGCCAGATGTGGCCGATTATCATCTCTTTCCCGGAGAACCCAAGTGGCAAAAGAATAATCTAACTTACAGGTGATTATTGTGGAAGGCGTAAAAGATGCAACATAATACCCAATTGTCCCTCCTTCAGCAGACAGAACCTAATATTCATACCTTGACCTTGTGTGATCAGGCAAGACTCCATGTGGTTTTGTTCACACATAAGCAGATGATAGCAGCATAAAGATGGCCAAAAAAGGTGCCTCAAAACAACTTGTATAATGATTTAAAGCATAATTAGGCCAAACTTTATTTTTTTTTTGATAGAGCATGGAAGAGTCAAGGCCCCATTACGTTTTTTATGGCTGTATGTGTCATTAATGGGGAGATTCTCCTCACTTTCGGCGAGGGGGAAACAGCCAAAAGCCCAAATTTTCAGTAGAGTGACAAAAGATTAGAATGTCTGATAATGTTTTTACTGCTGTTTGTGCCTTTGTGTTCCTAATGACAACCATTTCTCCAATTTCTTGTACAGCACTTTTAGGTATTAAAACTGCATGTTCACGAGTTTGTCTTAAACTGTCACCCACAGCCATTATGGAAAGGCGCTCAGCCAAATCCAAAGTCAGAAAATAACCAGCAATCTAAAATGGGGAGAAGAAAACTAGCAGAAAGTGAATTAAAATCCCATAGAAAACAATGATATGGAGACACACAGGCCACCATTATCAGGGTGTCGAGATATAGCCCAGTGTATGTTTCGTCATCCTAAAAAAAGGAGGCCAGCGTGCCTCTAAAACTTTCTATGAGATTTTTTTTCTTCTCTGAATTTTGGAGTGCTGGCTATTTCCTGACTCTAAAAATTAAACCTGATTGAGCTTGTAATTACTCCCCACTACCTATATCCAAAATAAAAAAAATTTAAAAATGTTAATTTTAGTGCTGACATAATACTTTTCTAAAACCAGAATTTTAGCATTGCAGTAAAGTAGTTATAAAACATTTTTTACCTTAATGTATTCATAGAAAAAAGGTAAAAAATGTTTAGGTATTTAGGTATCATCCCCCCCTATACATACCTGGGACCTAGTGGCAGCCCGTCCATTAGGGGCGCAGGGGCGCTGCCTCCCTAATCCATACGTCTGGCCCCAATCTACATGCAGGGTGCCGGGTACATGGATTTCAATAGGGGTTTATTTATTTTTTGAAACACATGATTAGCGTCTGAGGCTCTAATTGGCTTAAAAAAAAGGGTAGGCTCTGCACCCTGAGCCCACCCAGTTGTGTAACAATACTGAATTAATATTCACTATTGTCTTCCTTATTCTCCTCCCAGCCAATCAGGAAGCGGGTCCTAAGACGCAATTGGCCAGGGAATCTTAGGACTCCCAGCCAATCGGGTCTCAGGAGGACCCACTTCTTATCCGGCAGGGAGGAGAAGCAACAGCCCCGGCTATTCCCTGGAGGGTAAGTCCACTGATCACCGCCATCCGACTCCCATGGGGGGTGGCACTGATCGCCGTCATCCGTCTCCCGCTCGGAGGGGAACTGATTGGTGCTGTCCATCTCCCATGGGGGGGCACTGATTGCCGCCATCCGTCTCCCGCGCTGGGGGGGCACTGATCGCCGCCATCTGTCTCCCATGGGGGGGCAGGTTTGTTTGCCCCCCCCCCAAAACATTAAGCACCAGCCGCCACTGCTGAGACCTCATTCAATCCAGCGCTATGAATGTCTGCCAGATCTGTCTTTGCATTTTTGGGGTATGTGTTAAAATACCTGAAGATTAGGCCTGAAGATTAGTCAAAACCACAAAACATTATATATATATATATATATATATATATATATATATATATATATATATATATATATATATATATATATATATATCGTATTCTGAAAGCAGGGGCCCAAGAAAAGAAAATTGTGGTAATTGCCATCTTTTATATCACAGGATATTAGTTGATTAAAGTGCAAACAAATGCAATTCATTACCCAAGTTTTTTGTAAAATATAAAGGATGAGGAGCCATCAAGTAAATAAACACCCAACGTGTCAAGACTTAAAATTGGAAGCACCTGTCAAACATCAACAAACTTGAGTACCTAAAATCATCCATATGCAATGCTTTAAAAGCCTTTACAAGTCATCAGTTTAGAGTTAACTGTGATATGATGATTCTAGAATTATTGCTGCCACTCTGGAATGTGTGGTGATATGTGATATGTTTAGCACAATTATAGTTTTCATACATAAGCACAAGCAATGCACCCTTTTATATGTATGTGCATGCATGTATGTGTAGGGCAGGGTAGGAGGGGAGGGTTAAAAAAAAATTCTTATTTGTAACAATATTGTCCTAAATCTGATCCATTGAAGTCCCAGGTTCTTCCCACCCTATTTCTCTGATAATAGGCAGATCCTAGTTGCTGAGAGCAACATCACAATATGACATGTCACAGTTCTCTGCATCATAATCCTGTGAGTCCAGGGTAGGGAGTGAAGCGGCCTAAAGAGTAACAACCCTGGATCGGTAAGTGGGTGAGTCTTCAGGGGAATATAGCAATTAAAACTAATTTTTATTTTTAAGAGCTGTTGGGGGATCCATTTGTGTCTAGCCCAAAGTTGGGTTTTAATAATATAAATAATGATGTATATAAGTGAATAATGCCACCCGCATACATATTGTTTTTTCTGCGATTCCTGGAATCTTTAAAACATAGGCAGTTATCATCAGAACTGGTGTCCTTATTGGCAGATTGGCAGATTTCCCCTCACTTTTTGTTCATGGGACAACTATGAGATTTTAGATTTTGTATCCCTGTCTCCGTGACAATGGTCACCAGGATATATATAGGATAAATCTACCTAGCTGGGACACAGATATCATTAAAAATTTGACAGGGGTACTAATCCCACCCTACTCACTTTAAAGCAGATGGGCAACATGAGAAAAGTTTTTTTTCCAATTAAGGTCTGATTAGTTTCCTAATAGGTGTTGAAAGGTGGTTAACCAAAAGAAATACATACTGTAAACAAAGAATCCACAAGAATGGTTATGCAACTGTGCATACCATGATGCAAGTCATTGCGAGTTTTTTTTTTCACAATCTGAGGTTATTTGGTAAGCAGAAATTGGCAATGTTCTGGAAAATCTTCTACATAAACACACCAAGCAATCTAGATTTATCTCTTCATGTTTTCCCCCTTATAATTAGATTGTTTTCCAGAGCTAAACCTTTCATCTGATTTCTACATTGCTGCATTTGTAAATTCCAAAAGCCAATATAAAGGAATAGTAGTGGGAAAAAAAGCACTTGTGGGTTTAACCAATCTTATTTTTTTGTACAATTCTCCTTTAAGGGAGCGTGACAAGGGGTGTGTCCTATGCCTGAATACTTTTGCTGATAGTTGTTTCTCATTCCCATCTCAAAAAGTTGGGAGACATGAGTAAACTGCTGCTCCAAGTATACAGATACTGTACTGTACTCAGGGCTGGTGCAAGGATTTTTGACACCCTAGACGAAACCTAATTTTGCCGCCCACCCCTTCCCTTGGCTCCACCCCTGACCCCACCCCCTTTGCCCTGCCCATGTATAATCCACCTTTTTTAATGAAGCGCCCATCAAATTCAGCCCACCAGCGCCCATCAAATTCAGCCCACCAGCGCCCATCAAATGCTTCCTCACCAGCACCCATCAAATGTAGCCTACCAGCACCCATCAAATGTAGCCTACCAGCACCTATTAATGCAGCCTCACCAGCGCCCATCAAATGCAGCCAACCAGCGCCCATCAATGCAGCCTACCAGCACCCTTCAAATGCAGCCTACCAGCACCCATCAGATGCAGCCTAGCAGCACCCATTAATGCAGCCTCACCAGCGCCCATCAAATGCAGCCTACCCGTGCCCATCAATGCATCCTACCAGCACCCTTCAAATGCAGCCTACTAGCACCCATCAGATGCAGCCTAGCAGCACCCATTAATGAAGCCTCACCAGCGCCCATCAAATGCAGCCTACCAGTGCCCATCAATGCAGCCTACCAGCACCCATGAATGCAGCCTACCAGTACCCATCAATGAATGTTTGCTTGCTTCCATTCATTCAGGAGTCGGGACACAGACACAGTCCCCTGCTGCACCTCTGACAGTATGTGCGAATGGAGCGGCGGCTGCCTGCTGATGCTGAGACTTAGTTGCTTGCTGCAGAGAGAAGAGAGTAGGAACACCAGTGGCCAGGCACCCTAGGCAGCAGTGCGCCCATGGCGGCTGCCTAGTTAGCCTAGTGGGAGCACCGGCCCTGACTGTACTCAGCCTGAATCAGCCAAGCTCTTGGTCCTGCAGGAAGCAGGGCTCATCCCTTCCTACTCAACCTGAAGAAGCTCCAACTGGTGATACTAGTGAATGGACTACAAAGTACTGCCAATTCTACAGCCCTACTACCATCACACCAAATCCGGGGATTGGATCATTTTATATGTGGGTTTTTTTCACACAATCCTTGCAGGCCTTGACCAGGCCTGCTCTCCCTCCCTCCCACAAAGACGCCACAGAGATATTCTTACCCTTGAGCAGATATTTTCACCATAAGCCCCGGTTCACACAGGGGCGACTTGTCAGGCGACTTAGCCGCCTGACAAGTCGCGTCCCGTTCTGTACTATGGAACCGTTCTAATAGGAGCGACGCAAGTCGCTCCGACTTAGAAAAAGGTTCCTGTAGTATTTTTAGGGCGACTTTAGGCGACTTGCATTGACTTCTATACAGAAGCCGTTTTGCAAGTCGCCGCTGAAGTCGTGTGCAGGTCGCCTCGGTGAGTCGACCTGCAAGTCGTGCCGCCCCTGTGTGAACCGGCAGTAATATGTTATCTATTTGTAATAGATTTCTGACTTGTATCTGGTCAAAGACAGAACAAGTCCAGTTGAATGTGACTAGATAAGGTTAATTTTAGCTTAAAGTGGTTCTAAAGCCTAAACATTTTTTAACTTAAAGTGGTTGTAAAGCTCAAGGTTCTATGCATGAAGGTAACCTCCTCTGTGCAGCAACTAGACATGTGCATGACGAAAAAAAAAAATGTGTTTCATTTAGTTTTGTTTAGGTATGTTCATCTAGTTATTTAGTTTAATTAAATTTGGTTGATTTGTTCAATTCATATTCAGGGTTTGTATTTGGAATTCGTATTCGGAATTCGTTTTATATCTTTTTCGAATTTTCTTAGAATTTACTGATTTTTTTTTTCAATTCGAAATGTTCGAATCGATAGATTTTGAATCAGTTGAATCAAAAATGTTAGATTTATTTTTTCCGATTCGTATGTCGCACCTTTGACTTATCCAAAAACAGCATTATTTCGAAATGGTACTCTAATGATACAAAGTCTGATTTCAGAAATATGTTTACAGTTTGAATTCGACTGGAATTCGATGTAAAATGAAATTTTTCTTGGTATAAAATTAAATTTGAATTTCGGAAATTCGGACAAATTTTGTTTTGTTATTCGGAGCATTCGGTGAACTTTGTTTATAGTGTAATTTGGGTATTTGGATATATCTGAATCTCCGAATAACGAAAAAAATTGCTTGAATATTTATTCGGAACACAACAAACTGCACATGTCTAGCAGAACCCCCCCCCAGCCTCAGACACAGAGCCGCAGCCCAGCCCCGCCCCCACTCTCTTCTCATTGGCTCACTGACTGTGATAATAATCAGGTAATACCTGATTACCTGAGCCGGATCTTCTTCCGGCGATGTGCATGAGAGCCATGGCTCTCTGGGTACTCTCCCTCCTCATTGGCTGAGACAGCAGTGGGAGCCATTGGCTTCCACTGCTGTCAATCACAGTCAGTGAGCCAATGAGAAGAGATTGGGGGCGGGGCTGGTCTGCGGCTCTGTGTCTGAATGGACATGCAGATCTTCTGTATCCAACAAAGAAATTTTCTATTATGAGAACTTGATGTGTGACTGTGTGTAAGTGAGTATGAAGTTATGATCATGATGACTGCAAGTAATTTCTGACAATGTTGTTAATTTTTACTATGAAATGGTGAAGGTATTTGTGGTTTTATTTATGTTTATTTATTAAAGCAATTAGCATTTTCTATACCCGCTCACTTATCGTTGATGAAATCTTTGAGGATATCTAGTTCTCCTTTATATACAGAGTCATGGCTCGTGAATGTGCCTGCTTGGGTGCCCCCATGGCAAGCTGCTTGCTCTGGGGGAACTCGGCAGGGGGGAGGAGCTAGGAGCACTCAAAAAGAGGAGGAACCGGGCTGTCCAATGCAAAACCACTGCACAGAGCAGGTAAGCATAACGTGTTTGTTATTTTCGTTTTTAAAAAAAAGAAAGCCTTTAAGATCACTTTAAAACATTCCCTGCATTAAGGTAAAAAATGTTTAAATGTCAGTATTCCCCCCTCACCTCCCCTCATAATCCTCACTCAGTCTAGTGCTGTGCCCGTCTGTAGTGCCTCCCCCCTCTCTCACAGGCTTTGCTGTCAGTCAGATCCTGTGATAAGGGAGCAGAGGGCAGGGCCAAGTCACACCGTCTCTATCTATAGATGCAGGCAGCGTAGCTCAGGAGTGAGTCCACAGGTGGTATAATATAGAAAGCTGCTTACTATGGGGTACCATTAAGAAGAGGAGGAGCCAGGAACACTGGCAGAGAACCTGAGAAGAGGAGGTTCAGGTTAGCTCCATGCAAAACCATTGCATGGAGCAGGTGCATATGACATGTTTGTTATTTATTTTTATTTTTTTTATTACTTTACAATCACTTTAAAGGTTACTTTATTACCCAGTTAATTTTTTTGACTTTTGTGATGGCCCAGTAAAGCCAGAAAAATCAAATTCATCCCAGTTACAATTGAGAAAAGCAGACATTAAACCCCCCAAAAAGTTTATTGAATGCAAAAGGTGATAAAAACTGTCTTAGATAACATTATGAAAAAAAAGACACCTTGTCCATTCAGGGTAGTGAAAGACAAAGTTTCTTTGTAAAGCCCACCCTTGAACCACCCCTAATACACACTTTTTCAGTGCTCCCCTGACACTTCTTATTCTGTGGCTTTTTCTACAAAATACCCCATGCTTTTTGGTATGTTGGAGCACGTGACCTCTTTCCATAATACAGTGCTCGAGCCTAGAGGCCTGTTAAACCTAAGCATTGTCATATGATGGAGAGAAGATGTCACTGATCCCTCTGAGCTCCAATACCAACAACACCAACACTGGATATTTTATTCTAAACAGGGACTAGCAGTGGGTGATTGTTGGAGAGGTGAGTACAAAATGGTCAGGAATGGACTTTACACAGACACAATTTGCCTTGAATGAACAAGGTGACAATGGCTCCCTAAAAAGACCCTGTCACCAGACCAGTGGTGGCCTCTCCATACAGGGCTCAGGGGCTCCGCCCCCCAAATCCATGTGCCCAGCCCCCTAATCTACATGCAGGGCGCTGGATGAATGGATTCCAATGTTTTGGTTTTTTTTTTTTAGAAGCACATAACTAGAGCCGAGGCTCTAATTGGCTTCAAAAAATGATGGCCTCGGGTGCCCCAAGCCCCGAGTCCCCACAGTTGTGTGACAATAGCAAATTAATATTCGCTATTGTCTTCCTAATTCTCCTCCTGGCCAATCAGGAAGCGGGACCCGTCACCTGATTGGTTGAGAGAAGAAGCGATCCTATTGGCTGCCGAGGAGGGAGGAGACGTAGGGGAAGCCGCCGCCCAGAGGAAGCGCTGCCCACGACCTAGATGTAGCAAGTGCGGGGCTGGTTGACCGAGCAGGTTGGGGTGTGCCTGTGACCGAACCGACCGGGAGGGGATGGGGGTGGCAACAGGTGAATTGTTTGCCACTTCCCCCAAAAAATATACCACCAGCTGCCACTGCATCAGACCCTACTTTTTGGATGAAAACTTTGCAGCAGTAGTGGATAATTAGCCATGCATGTTTTATTATTAAAACATATTTTTTTCTCTGCTGTAACCCAGTAGTAGGAATCTGACTCCTCTCTGTACAGACCCCTGCTCCTCCCCCCTCCCCCTACTGCTACAGTACTTGCTGCCGATATTGTGTTTCCAGCATGATGGGATCATGCTGGAAATCACCGCTGTGAGGCTGTGCTTCTCGCGCTCACCGCCCCCACGAGATGCCACGCATCCATAGGGGGCCGCGAGCGGGAGGATCGACAGAGCTCGGCCATGGCTCCCATGACGGGGCTCGCAGGTGTCAATCTCGCCACTAACAGCGGCGAGTTTGACACAATATCGGCGGCACCTACTGTATGTAGGCAGACTGTGGGAGCCTGTACAGCTACTTACTACCAAACATTAGGATTTTAGGCAAGTTAAAGGCACTCTATACTTTCTACTAATTTCCTGCTTGTGTGATTGGCTTACTGATTTACCCAGAAGTCTGTACTAAAATACAAGTCAGATTTTTTGTGAGATACTCCCAAAGGGAAATTATGTCTAAAAAGATGCAGACCCTGCCAATTTCCTCATAAGAACCCTGCAGGTGCAGCAGCTGATTGATAATTATAAAACCACTCCCATTCACATTCCGCATATGGACACAGACAGAGAAACAGCTATATCATCAGAATAACAAAAGGTAGGAATCTGAAACAATCTTTGCTAAAATGTTTGCAATGTACATAGATCACCCAGATGGGAATGTTTTTTTTCCTCAACAAAAGTTGAGTTACTCTTTAAGTGATTTGTTATCTGTGCATACATAAAATAATTAAACATAAGTGTCAGAGCAGATTTCTTAGTGCACATAAAATGGAAAACGGAGGAGCTGCCTCTAATATGTGGATATTGGAGGAAGAGTCACAACTGCCATTATTTAGTGGTCTGCTGTGTGCCAGCTCCTACTATCAGCCTCTTTGCCATCATAAATGAGAGTCCATTTAGTGAGCTTCAAATATAAATAAATGATAACAGGGAATTCTACAGATTTTCATTTGAGTGACAGCCCTGAGTCTGCCTGGGTCTACTGATTTCACATCCAAATTATAATATTATAATAATTAAATGCATAAAACCGGTAATTTGACATACTGTATGATTTTATAGGAAAATTGTTGCTGACAGTAACATGAAAACAAAGATGGTGTTGTCCTTCTGAATACCAGCAATACTCACACATTACATAGCACAAAGCCTCCAACTGTCCCTGATTCCGAGGGACTGTCCCTGATGTCCCTCTTCCCCCTCATTTGTCCCTCATTTTGGTCTGATCTATATAGTTGTATAAAAAAATGCACTTTTTGTCTTTCAAAAAGTGTTTCCCAGTGCTAAACCTTTCATCCAATTTCTATATTGCTACATTTGTACATTTTAAAAGCTAATATAAAGGAATAGTAGTGGTAAAAAAAAGTCCTTGTGGATTTTTTTTTTTTTTTGCCACC
Source organism: Aquarana catesbeiana (assembly GCF_042186555.1). Lineage (NCBI taxonomy): Eukaryota > Metazoa > Chordata > Amphibia > Anura > Ranidae > Aquarana > Aquarana catesbeiana. Next base: position 80,187,741 of record NC_133325.1, on the reverse strand, counting down.
TCAGTGATTATAGTTGGAGACCTGATCCACTTTATCAGTGTCATCTATGTCTCTCCTTTTTTTTCACATCATTTGTAGCTTACTTGACAGGTGTACATATCTTATATTCAATTTAACAAATACAAAAAGAAAAGGAACCCCAACCCCTATCCCTCTCTCCTACCCCACTCCCTCCCTCCCCCCCGCACCTCTTGTGTACATTAGTTATTATCTCTATTTTTAATCAATTCTTATTCTCAAACCTTCAGTAATACTCCATAATTTTTTAAAGTCCTTCCAGTTTTGCCAATTGTTCCTCCCTTCTGCTGATTCAGCTTCACTTTCAGGTCCTCCTTCCTCCATATATCGAATCCCTTCTACTACATCAACCCACTCCCATATTAATGGGCCCTCTAGCTTCTGCCAATTTTTTGCTATGACCTTTTTTGCCGCATTCAACAGGTGTGGTACTAGGGTGTTTTTATATATTTTTACCTCCCCTCCTATTCCGTGGTGTAACACTGTCCAGGGGTCTAATTTAACTTCTATCTTAGTTATTTGCTTAATATATCCCAAGATTTTTAGCCAGTAACGTTTGATTACAGGGCAGTCCCACCAAATGTGGGCCATGTTTCCTACACCTTTACACCCCCTCCAACACTCGGATGTTTTGTCTTTTTGGTATTTACTTGCCTTATCCGGGGTAATGTACCAGCCTGTTAAGATTTTGTAGTTCATTTCGGCGACACTGATGTCAGTTGACGAACTGTGGGTCAGCTCCAGGGTTTTCTTTAATCTATTACTATCTAACTGTACTCCTAATTCATTTCCCCATTTGGTGATAAATGGTGGTATCTCCCTACTACTCTTCGCCAAGCCCAGTTTGTAAATTTTAGATATTATACCTTTAGTATTATTCAACATACATATCTTTTCCAACTCTGATAGCTCCTCCCTTGATCTTATTGGGTGTGATAGGCGGCTGATAAAATGGCTTAACTGCAGGTATCTCCAGCGATCTAATACCCAAATATCTGTTTTGTGCTTTAATTCCTGAAACGTGGCTATCTTCCCCTCTTTAATAATATCTCTCAACTGTACTGTTCCCTTTTTTATCCAACTCCCCCCAATTTCCTTTTTACCAGGTGCAAAATAATCATTCTCTGAAAGTGAAATTAACGGAGAATTGTAAGTGTTATTTACTTGTTTGTAAACTATATCCCAAACTCTAAAAACCGCCTTTGTCAGTGAATGTGTATTTATATCTAATACCCTATAGTGTGGAGGGTTCCAAATCAAGTGTCCTAAGTGCGCCTTACTCAAACTATTCTCTATATTCACCCATCTTTTCTGTGTGTTTTCTCTAAACCACTCTATCGCTCTTGAAACCAGTGTTGCCCTATAATAACCCTGAATATCAGGTATCGCCAAGCCCCCTTTTCTTTTTTCCTGTTTTAAGATGTCAAAAGACACTCTAGCCCTTCTGTTTTTCCAAACAGCTCTCATAATGATTGATTTCAATTTTTTAAAATAGTACTGAGGGATATTCAATGGGAGCATCTGTAGTTTATAGGTGATTTTAGGTAATAATATCATCTTTATGGCGTTAATACGTCTGACCCATGAAAGTGGTTTAGTTGTTATCCTTTTACTCTCCGATTTTATTTCATCTAATAGTGGAATAAAATTTGCTTTGTAGATCTTCCCTAATGAATTAGCCAGTTTTATACCCAAGTAATTTATTTCTTTTTTCCATATAAATTTAAATTCCTTTTTCAGCTTTCTTTCCTCCCTCTTTCCCAGGTTGATATTCAGGATTTCTGATTTTGCCAAGTTAATTTTGAAGTTTGATACTTCTCCATATTGCCTCATGACTCCGAGGATATTAGGCATTGAAATTCTGGGGTTGGTTATGAAAAGCAGAACATCGTCGGCAAAAGCCGCGATCTTGTGCTCCTCATCCCCAACCCTTATACCCCAAATATCCGGATCCACCCTAATCACTGACAACAGTGGCTCCAGGGAGAGGACGAAAAGCAGGGGGGACAAGGGACACCCCTGCCTCGTTCCATTTTCCATTTCAAAAGCCTCTGAAGGGGAGCCGTTGATCTTTATCGAGGCCGTAGGGTGGTTATACAGAGCGCGTATCCTATTAATCATTTTTGGACCTATGCCCATAGATTCCAGAGTTTGGAACATGAACCCCCAGTCTACTCTGTCAAACGCTTTCTCCGCGTCTATAGACAAGAGTAGACCTGGGGGTCCACTGTCCTTAATATGCTGCAGCAAGAGGAGTGCCCTCACGCCATTGTCTCGCCCCTCTCTTTTCGGGATGAACCCCACTTGGTCTGGATGTATCAGACCATTGAGGCTCTCTTTTAGCCGATTTGCTAAGACTCTGGCATATAGTTTAACATCGGTGTTGATCAGCGATATCGGCCTATAGCTAGAGCATAGTGTAGGATTTTTCCCTTCTTTTGGGATAACCGTGATCTCTGCTCTAAGAGCTTCTCTACTCAGGTCGAAATCTCTGCCCAACCCGTTCATGTACTCACAGAGTCTAGGGGTCAATATTTCTTTAAATTTTTTGTAGTACCTACAGGTGAATCCATCGGGCCCCGGGCTTTTACCTGAAGCTGATTCTGATAGTGCTCTGTTGATTTCTTCTATCGTTATGGGGTTTTCTAAGGTATCTCTGTCGATCTCATTAATCTTCGGGAGGTTGGCTTTATTCAAGAATTCTACTATTTTCCTATCCTTTGCTCCTCTTAGCCTTGTATTTTTAGCTACTGAATATAATTCACTATAATATTCCTTAAAAGATTCCCCTATCTCTTTTGTTGTATGGAGCATTTCTCCTTTACTATTTTGGATTTTTTCAATATAGTTTCTAGTTTTTTTTCTTTCTTATTGTTCTAGCTAGTAGTCTACTGCTCTTGTTTCGACTCTGATAGTTTTCTTTCGCCACCTTGTAAAATGCTTTTTTTGTTTCTAGATCTGTATAATCCTTTAGCTCCTCCCTTTTTTTCACCAATTTTTGATAGACCCTTCTCCCTTGGCCCGAGCCCTTCTTATGTTCTTGCTCCAGATCATATATTTCTTCAGTTAGTTTTTTAATTTGTTCCTTTGTTTCCCTTTTTCTCATTGCCCCTATCTTCATTATTACTCCCCTTATGTAGGCCTTGTGGGCCTCCCACAGGGATGACCCTGATATCTCTGCTGTATCATTCGTTGAGAAATATTGTTTTAGTTCCTGTTCTATTTTCTCTACATTTGATACTTCTTGTAAAAGATCTTCGTCCAATCTCCAGGTTATTAGGGTTCTCTGATTTTCTGGGACATACAGTCTCATACTAACTGGAGCGTGGTCTGATATGGTAATAACTTCTATCTTAGCCTCCACAACTCTTTCCAACAATGAATGTTCCGTCAATATATAATCAATCCTAGAGTACGTCCCGTGCGCAGAGGAATAGAACGAGAAATCCTTCTTATTTGGATTCATAATCCTCCATACATCCACCAATTGACACGAATGCAGCTTCTGTTTTAATTTCTTCAGCTTCCCATTCATTGTCCCCTGCGCACGAGACGTACTGTCTACCTCTGGAGCCATGCACATATTGAAATCACCCATCATAATCAGGCTACCTTCTTTAAACTCCATTAGTTTCCCTAATATTATTCCAAGAAAACCACTCGGCTCTTTGTTTGGTGCGTAAATATTTGCCAGTGTAACCTTCCATCCCTCCAAGGAACCTTTCAAGGATATATATCTTCCTACCTGGTCTATTAGCCTCTCTTCGACCTTAAAATTTATCCCTCTTGCTATCCCTATTGCCACTCCTCTCGCTCTTGATGTTATTGAGTCCCCGTAAAACCAAGTTGGGTACATATTGGACTTTATCTTACTCTTGGAATAGTATGTTAAATGGGTTTCTTGGAGGAACACAACCTCAGCCTTATATCTCTCTAATTCCCTCAGGATCTTATATCTCTTAGTGGGCTCATTAAGACCCTTTACATTATAGGTCGTAAAATTTAATTTTCTCATCTCCTCACTTTTTTTTTTGATTTTTGTTGGATCTGTATTACTGAGCTATTCTGAATTCTTTCTTTGTTATCTTCTTTCCTTCCTTCTTCCCTCTTACTTCCTTGTACACCGGGTTCCCCTTTCCCCTCTCCTCTCCCCAACCCCCCCTCCCTACCCCTCAGCCACCCCCTGGCTCCTCATTCGCCCAGCGCCATGGATACCATGGAGCCTAACGAATCACATGTTTGAGGTGGGAGCCCGAGTGTGCCCTTTACCCCCCCCTGCCTGGTGTTTTAAGCAGGGAGGGGCAATCCAGATACCACAGAAACTCCTCCTCCCTCCCGCCACCCTTCCACTCCACTAATCTACTAAACCAGCCCCCCCACCCCCCCCCCCCACACACCCCCAGTCACCCCTCCACCCAGCCCGGCAGCTCCGGTTCTTTCATATCAAGCCTATCACAGAAGTCCTTTAAATCCTCTGGGAACCTCAATCTTGCCGATCTTCCATCTCTGAAACCCCTCAAGCACGCCGGAAAACCCCAGCTATACTTAATGTTTAGTTCTCTCATCTGATCTAATAGAGGCTTCAAAAGCCTTCTCCTAGCGAGGGTTTCGGGAGCGAGATCTGTATAGATTTGGATCTCTGACCCTTCAAATTTTACCGGGGGTTTGCCTCTCATTTTGGATAGGATTAGAGCTTTGTCTTCATAGTACCTAAAGCGAATTATTATATCTCTCGGCCTCTGGTGGTCCGAGTTGAATAATTTTCCAACTCGGTGAGTCCTTTCTATTTTAGGGAATTCCTTATCCTCCTCTCCTAACAGAGGCCCCAATATTTGGGGGATCATCCTTCTCAGATCTTCTCCTTTGTTTTCTGGGACATTACGGAGTCTTATGTTTTGTCTCCTATCTCGGTTTTCCTGATCCTCGATCTTGTATAGGATTATCTTCTGATTTTGTCTAGAAGTTTTAATTTGTTCTTTGAGGTTCATTATCTCCTTTTCCAATTCCTCCGTTTTTTTTTCCGTTGTTTCTACCCTTTCCAATAAGCTTCCCAGGTCTGCCCTCACCAGGCCTATTTCTACTTTTATTGAGAGCTCGAGGTTTTTGAGCATGTCTCTCATTTCCTCCTTTGAAAGCATTGGGGCACTTGTTCTTCTCTCTTCCACCCGACTTAAATCCCCTTCACTTTCCACTATTGAATTTTCCTTTGATTGGATCGTTTTGTCCCCCGTTTTATCTGGGGTTCCCCCTCTTCCTTCTGTCCTTGAACCTCCTTGGGCCCCTTGCTCCCTTCCTTTTGGACTCCCACCTTGGGACATAAACTGTTTTATTGAGCTTCCAGCTGTCCTATCCCTCGGCGTTTTAGGTGCCCCCCCTTTTTTTGTTGTTGCTTTATTCATTCCTCCCTTCTTCCTCTGACCCCCTGTTGGTTTCCCCAGGATTAACTGAACTTCCTCCCTCCTCTTGTAGGTATGGATCCTTCAGGGGTATCAGCCCTGATGATTATTTTCTGGGTCCTGCTCTAGAAAGTATGCCGCCTTTATACTATTAAGTTGTTCAATCAGGGGGGGGGGGGGGTAAAAGAAACACCTCCGAGGATATGACCCAGACCCTCTAGGGACCCGTACCTCAGAGATGCCTCGCTCTTATCAGTCCCCAATCTGGGATCTTCTGCCTTGGAACCCTTTTCACAGATTTGAAACAGGCTTCATTGCTCAACCAGGCTAAAATACACCCCCAAAACCATGGCTTCAATCAATTTACTTCTGTCCCCGTTATGTCCGGCGAAATGTTAGCATGTTATTAGTAATGACATTAGTGATGACGCCCAAGCTGAGGGATTCAAACCAAACAATTACTCCAGACACCTTGTCCTTCATTAACCTCTCATACCGTTATGGCAAGCTGTGAAGAAAACTTTCCTTATATGGTCATGTCTGCAGATTTCCAGTACAGCAATAGCTTTAGCTACTATCCCCCTTCAAATAACTTTTATCATCTTCATAACAGGTAGTATAGTAGAGTCTTACTTATAATATCAAAGCTGAGGGTTTCAAACAGATACAGTGGCTTCAGCTGCCGTCTTTAGTCATTAGCTTCTGTCACCATTATATCAGGCAGTTATAGTAAAGTGTCACTAATACATATAAACGGAAATTGTAAACAGAGCTGTTCCTACGTTACCACCACCGGACTCAGCAGAAATCCAACGGGGTCTCACGTTGCCCGATGAATATTGTGGGACGACAGAGGGGGGGGAAGCCTGGGGGGGGGGGGCCGTCAAATCCTCCCTTCCTCTCCGTCTGTGCTGAATCCGCAGCCGCCTCCCATGTCCCAACAGCGGCGTGTGGAGCGGCGTGAGGAGCTTCGGTATCCTTCCCCTGTTAGAATCTGGGGACCGCAGCAGCAGCGCTCGTAGTGGCGTTCGGGGATCTTCCTCCCCCCTTTAGCCTGCGGGCATATCCTGTGTGGCGGCTGGATGGACGCGCTCCGGGGATCCTAGGAGAGTCTGCTTCTCCGTCTGACACCCTCACCTCCCTCCCTCCGTGATGCGCGCTACGTCATCACGCACCCAGTTCTGAGTCCTTGTGGATTTAATTAACCTTTTTTTGTTATTTCTCCTTTAAGGGGGTGTGGCAGGGGGCGTGTCCTATGCCTACATACATTTGCTAGTAGGTGTCCCTCATTCCCATCTCAAAATGTTGGGAGGTATGCATGGCATGCATGCTCTTTAATCCACTTTAATACATTTATTTTGCCAAGGAAACTTTTTTTCATTAGCTGTGAATGAGCAACATTATCCAGCTCACAATAGCAGAAAGAAAAACTGACATTGATGTGGGGCTTTGAATTCATAACATGTCATAATATACAACATCAATATTACTTTCATAGGCCAGTCCTTGAGCATTGAGTCAGTGACATTGCCTAGGCTGGGATGATGTCATCACATATCTCCCAACATTTTGAGATGGGAATGAGGGACACCTACTAACAAATGTATGTAGGCATAGGACACGCCCCCTGCCACACCCCCTTAAAGGAGAATTAACCAAGAAAAAGGTTAATTAAATCCACAAAAACTTTTATGTACCACTACTATTCCTTTATATTGGCTTTTAAAATCTACAAATGCAGCAATTTAGAAATGGGATGAAAGGTTTAGCACTGGGAAACACTTTTTGAAAGATAAAAAATACATTTTATATACAACTATATAGATCAGACCAAAATGAGAGACAAATGAAAAGGAAGGAGGGACAGAGGGACATTGCTCCAAATCAGGCACAGTCCCTCTAAATCAGGGACAGTTGGGAGCTATGTCATCAGTCTGCTGCAGGTAGAAGAAAGCATTTCATCAGTCCCCCCAGTGGTCAGACTGCAACATTGTGCCTTTTTATCAAATCAGGGTGGGAAGCTACAACAAGTGACTGATCTATTTTAAACATCCTTGTATACAGCCAAGGACTGCACTGGTACCAGAATTTACACTATCCTATCTTTGAACTGCCATGTCAGTCTGAGAATCAAATGCTGACCAGGTATAAAATGCATAAACAAACTTGCTGCTATTCCTCTGATGAGATCAAGTCACTGATTATTATTATTATACAGGATTTATATAGCGCCAACGGTTTGCGCAGTGCTTTACAACATGAGGGCAGACAGTACACTTACAATGCAAATCAATACAGGAGGAATCAGAGGGCCCTGCTCCTTAGAGCTTACAATCTAGATGGGAGGGTCAAGTGGAAACAAAAGGTAATAACTGTGGGGGATGAGCTAATAGAGAAAATGAAAATACAGTTGTTAGGTGTGGGTAGGGTAGGCTTCTCTGAAGAGAAGGGTTTTTAGGGATCGTCTAAAAGCTAATAAAGTAGGAGATAAGCGGACAGATTGGGGTAGAGCATTCCACAGGATTGGAGAGGCTTTGGAAAAGTCCTGGAGGCAAGCACGGGAGGAGGTGACAAGGGAGCTAGAAAGCAGGAGGTCTTGAGAGGAATGAAGAGAAGGAGTAGGTTGGTATTTAGAGACTAGACTAGTGATGTAGCTGGGGGCGAAATTGTGGATGGCTTTGTACGTAGTTGTTAGTATTTTGAATTTAATTCTTTGGTCGAGCGGAAGCCAGTGGAAGGATTGACAGAGAGTAGTGGCAGACACAAAGCGATTGGTAAGGTGGATGAGTCTGGCAGCAGCATTCATGATGGATTGAAGAGGTGATAGACTATGTAGAGGTAAGCCAATGAGAAGGGAGTTGCAGTAGTGGAGGCGAGAGATGACAAGCAAGTGAATTAAGAGCTTTGTTGTGTCATTGGTTAGAAAGGGGCGTATTTTGGGGATGTTGCGGAGGTTGAGGTGGCAGGATTTGGACAGTGATTGGATGTGTTGCTTGAAGGAGAGTTCAGAGTCCAGGACTACACCTAGAACCTTGGCATGTGGGGATGGGCTTATAGTTGTGCCATCGATTTTGACAGAGAGATCAGGGGAAGGGGCATATGGGGTTTTGGATAGAATGACTTTGAGGAAGTGGTGTGACATCCAGACTGATATATCTGACAGTAAATTAATGATACGTGAGAAGACAGAGGGAGTGAGCTGAGGGGTAGAGATGTAGATTTGGGTGTCGTCAGCGTAGAGGTGGTATTGGAAGCCATGGGAGGCTATCAGTTGACCCAGGGAGGAGGTGTAGATTGGAAATAGGAGAGGTCTAAGGACAGAACCTTGGGGGACCCCAACAGAGAAAGGAAGAGGAGAGGAGGAAGTAGAGTGGTAAGAAACACTAATGCCCTGTACACAGGGTCGGATTTTCCGACAGAAAATGTGTGATAGGACCTTGTTGTCGGAAATTCTGACCATGTGCAGGCTCCATCACACATTTTCCATCGGAATTTCTGACACACAAAGTTTGAGAGCTTGCTATAAAATTTTCCGACAACAAAATCCGTTGTCGTAAATTCCGATCATGTGTTCACAAATCCGAAGCACAATGTGCCATGCATGCTCAGAATAAATTAAGAGACGAAAGCTATTGGCTACTGCCCCATTTATAGTCCCGACGTACGTGTTTTACGTCACTGCATTCAGAACGATCGGATTTTCCGACAACTTTGTGTGACCGTGTGTATGCAAGACAAGTTTGAGCCAACATTCGTCAGAAAAAATCCATGGATTTTGTTGTCGGAATGTTCGATCAATGTCCGATCGTGTGTACAGGGCATTAAGGTGCGGTTGGATAAGTAGGAAGAGAACCAGCAAGAGTACAGTCAAGGAGACCAAAGGCGTGGAGTTTTTTGAGGAGGAGGGGGTGGTCAACCGTATCAAAGGCAGCAGAGGGGTCCAGGAGTAGGGATGAGCTTTGAGTTCGAGTCGAACTCATGTTCGACTCTAACATCGGCTGTTCGCCAGTTCGCCGAACAACGAACAATTTGGGGTGTTCGCGGCAAATTTGAAAGCCGCGGAACAACCTTTAAAAGTCTATGGGAAATCAAAAGTGCTAATTTTAAAGGCTTATATGCATGGTATTGTCATAAGAAGTGTTTGGGGACCTGGGTCCTGCCCCAGGGGACATGTAAAAAAAAGTTTTAAAAACGGAGCAGTGATTTTAATAATGCTTAAAGTGAAACAATAAAAGTGTAATATTCCTTTAAATGTTGTACCTGGGGGGTGTCTATAGTATGCCTGTAAAGTGGCGCATGTTTCCCGTGTTTTAAACAGTCCGACAGCAAAATGACATTTCAAAGGAAAAAAAGTCATTTAAAACTACTCGCGGCTATTAATGAATTGTCAGTCCAGCAATACACATAAAAGTTCATTGATAAAAACAGCATCGGATTTCCCCACAGGGGAACCCCGAACCAAAATTTTTTTTAAAATGGCATGGGGGTCCCCCTAAATTCCATACCAGGCCCCTCAGGTCTGCTATGGATTTTAAGGGGAACCCCGCGCCAAAATTAAAAAAAAATGGCGTGGGGTCCCCCAAAAATCCATACCAGACCTTTATCCGAGCTCGCAACCTGGCAGGCCGCAGGAAAACAGGGGGGACAAGAGAGCGTCCCCCCCTCCTGAACCATACCAGGCCACATGCCCTCAACATTGGGAGGGTGCTTTGGGGTAGCGGCCCCCCAAAGCACCTTGTCCCCATGTTGATGAGGACAAGGGCCTCATCCCCACAACCCTTGGCCGGTGGTTGTGGGGGTCTGTGGGCGGGTGGCTTATCGGAATCTGGAAGCCCCTTTAACAAGGGGACCCCCAGATCCCGCCCCCCCTGTGTGAAATGGTAATGGGGTACAAAAGTACCCCTACAATTTCACAAAAAAAGCGTCAAAAATGTTAAAAATGACAAGAGACTGGGTCACCCGTTACGTAACCGGATGACCCCGCTCCCTCTGACGTCATGGGGAAATCCATAGAGAAGTCCCCGTCAAGTCTCTGTGCGTCAGAGGGGGCGGGGTCACCGGGTGGCCCCGCCCTCCGTTATTTAAGAAGTGTCAGAAGAAGAGAAGCGTCACACAGCGGGAGCCTCCCATGGATATGGAGCGGCCCAAGAACAAAGCAGGGAAGAAGACGCCCTGGAGGAAGATGTCAGACGAGAACAAGAAAGAAGACTTTAAATAAAGGAATTGTCAAAAACTGTCTCTTGTCATTTTTAACATTTTTGACACTTTTTTTGTGAAATGGTAGGGGTACTTTTGTATCCCATTACCATTTCACACAGGGCGCAGGGTTCCCCTTAAAATCCATACCAGACCTGAAGGGTCTGGTATAGATTTTGAAGGGGACCCCCACGCCATTTTTTAAAAATTTTGGCGCGGGGTTCCCCTTAATATCCATACCAGACCTGAAGGGCCTGGTATGGAATTTAGGGGGACCCCCATGCCATTTTTTAAAAAAATTTTGGTTCGGGGTTCCCCTGTGGGGAAATCCCATGCCGTTTTTATCAATGAACTTTTATGTGTATTGTCGGACCGACAATTCATTAATAGCCGCGAGTAGTTTTAAATGACTTTTTTCCTTTGAAATGTCATTTTGCTGTCAGACTGTTCTAAACACGGGAAACATGCGCCCCTTTACAGGCATACTATAGACACCCCCCAGGTACGAAATTTAAAGGGATATTACACTTTTATTGTTTCACTTTAAGCATCATTAAAATCACTGCTCCCGAAAAAATGTCCGTTTTTAAAACTTTTTTTTGCATTGATACATGTCCCCTGGGGCAGGATCCAGGTCCCCAAACACTTTTTATGACAATAACTTGCATATAAGCCTTTAAAATTAGCACTTTTGATTATTCATGTTCGAGTCCCATAGACTTTAACGGTGTTAACGCATTCAAACAAATTTTTCGCCTGTTCGCATGTTCTGGTGTGAACCGAACAGGGGGGTGTTCGGCTCTTCCGTATCCAGGAGTAGGAGTACAGAATAGTGTCGATTGATTTTGGTCGTGAGTAGATCGTTTGTTAGATTCTGTTTGTAGTGAGGGGGGCCAGTGAGTCCAGTGAGGCTAGTGAAGTGAAATGTTGTAAGGCACTGATAAGGCACTACAGCCAGCCTTCCTGTACTGGGCCCAGGCTCCATCAGTTTAAAGGGGGGGGCAGGAGGGTCAGCTGTACTGCCAGCTCTTGTGGCTCACCCTGTAGTGCAGGGGGATTGGTATCTGTTCCACCACCCCCTGCTGCTTGACCCCCCCCCCCCATGTGCATTTTAGCGAATATAATATTTCATGTTTTCGGAGGGGGGCCTGTCAGGTAGACTGTACGGGGCCCCGTGATTTCTAACGGCAGCCCTGGATGAGGTAATAAACCCCTGTTACACATGGAAATATACTGTATATCTAGTGCTTGGTCCGCATTTTCTGGTGAGACTTTTTTCTGACTACAGCTTTCCATTAGGTTATCCATTTTTTTTTAAATTGTTACTGAATGTGTCAGACTTTTCATTGGTGAAAAACCATCTTTCTTTTTTAGAGTCACAAAATACACTCCCACCATGAGTAAAATAGAAGTGGATCGAGCCATAGACATGGGCCTGAAAGCCTGGAGTGATGCTGCACCTTTAAACTTTGTCAAAATAAATCAAGGGGAAGCAGATATCATGGTTTCCTTTGAATCTGGAGGTACTGTATCTATTAGGTAGAATATCAAAACGAATAGGACCTAAACGCACAATGATATAGGTGCTGTGAGGATTTCTTTACGGAGCAGTGCAGCGCACAGAACATTGTGTATTTTTGAGGTGTATTCACAATAAATGGCCCAGTATATATAACGTGTTCCTTTGGGTTGCAGTAACACACGTTTGCCACGCATTACTGCAACACAATGGGTGTAAACAGGCCCTGAGATGGGGCTTGTTGTAGAGTGAGGGGCTTTGCATTAATTACAAAATATTCCAAGGAGAAAAGTTCCACTATTACAGCCTATGGCAGCTAAGACAGCATAATGCAGAGATACTAAGCTGTATAAAGTGTTTTAAGACATACTGTGCCTGCTATACTTGCTATAAGGAACATATCAAACCTAAGCTTTAAAGTATAACTAAAGGCAAAACTTTTTTTTTTAGTTTTGGATGGAGTGGAGAGGGATTAGAACACCTGTCAGGTTCAGTGGAGTGGCGGCTGGTGCTCCCCCCCCCACGCCAGGTCCGCACTTACCCCTTCCAGGTCACGCTTCTCCTCCCAGACAATCCGGTCTCAAGACCCGCTTCCTGTCCTGATTGGCTGGGTGAAGGAGCCGGAAGACAACAGCGAATATTGCGCCATGAGCCCAACCTTTTTGAAAACAATTAGAGCCTCCGGCTCTAATCATGTGCTTAAAAAAAAAACTTGTATAAATCTATGCATCCGGTGCCCTGCATGGAGATTAGGGGCCGGCGTATGGAGATTTGGGGCTGGCGCATGGAGATTAGGGGGCAGCGCCCCTGCACCCCTATGGCCCAGCCACCGCTGGTAAGGATTTTATTGCTAAGAAAAGATATACCTGTGCTCAAATCCCAATAGCTTGTATGTGTATTTAAACTGTATCAGGTGCTAAAGGGGTGTAACCACTTATTAACACTACAAATTCTGGATAGACCCTCTGCACACTGTTATACCCTTTCCAACAAACTATGCAATGAAAAACAGGGATATTTAGTTCACATTTATTGCAATACATGTTTAAGCCGACCAATTGCGTCAAAGTAAACCCTCTTCTGGCCAGTCCTACACTGCCTTGCCACTGCAAATAATATGGGGGACACCATGCCAACATAAAGACCCAAGGTGGGGGAGAGCGACTAGGTTCAGATCTGGTCACTGACCTGCGTTACAACAAAGACCAGTGAGTGGCCGGAGCCGCAATAACATCACCCCCACGCATGTGTCAGAGTCCTTCATTCCGGCAAGGAGCTCTGAATTTCTGGCATGATCCGCCGCACCTTCAGACCGCAAGTGTCACTGACGTCAGCGGCTGCATGCAGGGCGAATATCTCCTAAACCATGCAGGTTTAGGAGATATTCATTTTACCTATAGGTAAGCCTTATTATAGGCTTACCTGTAGGTAAAAATCACCAAGCAGCAGATACAACCGCTTTAACACTACAAATTCTGGATAGACCCTCTGCACACTGCTACACCCTTTCCAGCAAACTATGCTATTTAGTTCATATATATTGCAATACATTCTTTGTTGTAACGCAGGTCAGTGACCAGAACTGAATCTAGTCGCTCTCCCTCCACCTTGAGTCTTTATGCCCCATGTTGGCATGGTGTCCATCGTAGCATTTGCAGTGACAAGGCAGTGTAGGACAGGCCAGAAGAGGGATTACTTTGACGCAGTTGGTCGTCTTAAACATGTATTGCAATATATGTGAAATAAATTTCCCTGTTTTTCATTGCATAGTTTGCTGGAAAGAGTGTAGCAGTGTGCAGAGGGTCTATCCAGAATTTGTAAGGTTTTTATTGCTGTCTGTGCCCCCGTTAAGGAGATTCATCCTCTCTATTTGTTCTGTTTACCATTATCGTTGAAAGTAAAAATAACAGAAAATCACACATTTTAGGTTGTCCCCAGGAAAGTAATTGAGGGGAAATCTTCCAATGGGGACACTAGTTCTTGTGACCTGGGGGTCCCCAAGAAATTCCTTTAATTTGCAGAGATTTCCTCTCACTTCCTGTTTAGTTATGGGACACCTCAATGGGCCAGACAGGGGTTATATCCTTCCCTTACTCTATCCAAAATGAAAAAAAAATGTTGCCTATAGTTCTACTTTAATCTTTCCCAGATTTTCCTATATTGAAAATTTGTATTGAATTATTTAAAGTGATTATATAAAGCTAAAATTATTTTTTTAGTTATGCATAGAATAGGGAAAAGTTAAATTCATATTATGTTTTTCGTTCCATTTGTGACCCAATAGGACATTTCATTCTCTAACTACCGTAATTTCTGTACAGGAAGCTAGAGAATTTCTTTCCAAAGGGAGGGGTAGCCTCTTAAAGAGAGTTATTGCAACAAATGTCCACATTGGAAGATGTCCCCTGTTCCTGTTCTGGTGGAAACTCAACAAAAACTAAGTCATATCAGAACTTAGCTCTCTACATGGGTAATACTTTCCTAAGAGTCACTATGGAGTGTAACGCACACAGTGCACATTGCATATCTTCAAGCATGAATAGGGCATAATAAATAATTAAAGCATTTGTAAAAATGACTGATAATGTGCATCATCATAAGCTTTAACTCTAGCTGATCTCAGTCTTTAAAAATTAGATCATGGAGACTCCTATCCTTTTGATGGCCCTCGGGGAACTTTGGCCCATGCTTTTGCACCAGGTGAAGGTCTTGGAGGAGATACTCATTTTGACAATGCTGAGCTGTGGACATCAGGTGCAAATGGTATGTACATAATATGACTGAAATACTTTATTTATTGTAAAAAAAAAAGGTTGTATGTGTCAGACAAGACACAAGGTTGCTTCATGAAATAAACTTGTATTTCGATGTTATATTTTATCCATTTTTTCCTTTAAATATAATTTTGTTGTTTTGAATTTCTGCAACAACTATGAACTGCAAGGCTCAAACTGCAGCTGCTTGCAATTTCTATAATTATAGTTATGTAGTCAAAGATCTCAAGACAAAAACATTAATCATATAAAAAAAAAATCATCATTCCGGTAGATGTAAACTTTTACTGCATGATATTTAGTTTGCTAAAAAAAAAAATAAAACCTGTCATCTTGTTTTCCCTTTAGAAAACACATTTTTTTTTTACAGTTTTACCTTTTTAAAGTGCTGCTTTTTTCCTTATTCTCTTTATAGTCAATTCCTGCTACATGCACTTCATCAGCAGCTGCATGTCATGGTAACAATGGTGGAAGCATAAGCATTAGCAAAGCTGCACAGTCTCTCCACCAGGGAATGGCTGGTAGCCTTAGGCCTGGGGGGCAAGTCCAGTCAAGTGTCTTTAACAAATTCCATATAAATTACACAGCACCACAAAATTATACTTGGTTCTGTATTCTCTAAAAGGGGCGGTACTTGGAGGTGGGGTGGGGGTGGAACCAAGGAACAGTGCTCAGAGGTGAGTATGGGGCGGAGTCAAGGAGCGTTTCGAAAAGTGGTGAGTTCCTGCACCTATTGTCTGAGAAAAAAAACCCTGGTGTGGCCTATCATTCTTGTGAGCTATCTCAAACGATTCCCTTTCTGCATATAGTTTATTTTATTTACCCAATTTTTTACAGGTGTAAATCCACAATGTAACTCTCTCTGTGAATTTTGTTGCAGGATTTAATCTATTCACAGTGGCTGCTCATGAATTTGGCCATGCACTGGGGCTTGGCCATTCCAGTGACCCATCAGCTCTGATGTATCCTACATACAAATATCAACACCCCGCTGGATTTCGCTTGCCCAAAGATGATGTGAAAGGGATACAAACATTGTATGGTGTGTTCTATGTATTGTTCAGATGCTTCTACTGAAATGCACCACTAATTTCTCTTTAATCCTTCCTTGCTGTGATCCATACATTATTGCTCCCCAGCGTGATGCACTGTGATTAGGAAACGTCAATATATGTTCCCTTTTACAGCTAGGTCCACACAACTTTGAGTTCCCCTAATAAGGAGATCACAGACCCATCCTGTTTGATCATAGTTGTGTAATCACATAGCTTGTTCGTAAAGCTGCCATAGTATTAAATATTTTTTTTTTTAAAGAAGACAGCACAATATTTAGAAATATTAATACAAATTTAAATATATAAAAAAATACAAGCCTTTTTTTAATCTTTATTTGTCAACCTCTAATAAGACATCTGAGCAAGGTATTTATTAAAACTTGTACCAATCAAAAGCTTTATACATCCCTAAAAAATAATTTAGGCTGGTAAACTGGAAAGCAACTGCACCCAGTGCCTTTGGCATTGCAGGCTTTTACAAAATCCCCTCCATACATTATGAGATTTACTGACCTCTGTACATAAATTCTAAACATATGGAAGCGTCAAACGACCACTACTACTCTTGGCTTGTCAGAAGCCTTAGCACAGAAATGTTCATAAGGTTTACGCGTAGTGATGTTATCATGACCTTTCCCCATATAAAAATGATATTATAGCAACGGTGCCCACCAATGTAAAAGTAATGTCCTAGCTAGTCTGAGAGTAAAACTTGCAATACAAGGCTCAAATGATTCTTGACGAATTGCCCAAAATTTGAGGTGCATATGGCCCTATCGGCATAATATTGCTCAACTTTTGTTGAAGGAGGTGGGTGGAAAATTGTTGGCCGAACAATGGCTGCATCCAACAATGACCACCAACAGGGGAGATTTTATTAAGGCTTTTAGAAGTAGGGGGAAAATGCTAGATAATATACGTACCTTTCATCAGGGTCACGCTCCTGGCACCTAGATAAGGGTGATGTCACCCTTCTTCCAATGAGATGTGGGGAACGTACAGTGCTCCAAATCTTGAGAAGGTGCACCCAGAAATGTGCTACACTGACTACTCGATTTGTAGTGCTCACTATTTCTCAGTATCTTGTGGCTTAGAGATGACTTCACACTCTGTACTAAAAAAAAGCTAAAGGAAAGGTAATTATAATAGCCAACCATTCCCCCCTACAGGTCTATTTATGCTATGTTTTAACAAGGAAGGTATGGCACTTTAAAAGCTGACCATGAACTGAGTGCAACGTCCACTTTAACCTGTATAGCAAAGGGGGGCTTTATATCACCCATCCAAATATCCTATCCTGTTAAACAAAAAAACAAAAAAAGAACCAGGGCTATATTTTCTAACCTCTTCCTTTGAAAAAGACTATACCACAGTTGCCTTGTCAGATCCTGGCACAAATATTAAAGTGTTTGTTACCCCAACACTTCATATTCCTGATATGTGCCTGCTGTACCATGTACTTGTATGAGAAAGTATCCTGTTCTCTTTGTAATGCTTCCTTTATGTGAAATCCCTGATGTTCCTGCCAGTCTCTCTGCTTTCCTATTAAAAACTGACCACACTTAGCATAAGAGCACACTGGTCAGTTCTCTTGCTGTACTGGGAACTCAGTGTACTCTCCTCCAATGATCAGACTTGTCCTGACATGCCCCCACTGCACAGCCCTTCACTGGGAATGATCAGTGCATGCTGCTTCTCCTCTGCCAGCTCTTATGCAGCCGAGAACAGAGGGAATGTGATCACTTATAAAAAATTAAAAAAAAAGGAAAATAAGGTATTTATAATGTTTTTTTGCAGCTATACAAAAAATGTTTTGCCTTTCATTTCTGAATAGGTTGTTTTACAAGGTGATCAGTTACAATCACTTTAATAATCATTGTTCTAGTTTTTGCCAGTTTAGTGTGGCCATTTGTCTTTACATATAAATATATATTGCTGTCTCTAATTTTACTGTAGGAACAAAAAATTCCGGACAAGAAAAGTCTGCGTTACCTCCACCACCTAAGCCAGATCATTGTGACCCCAACTTGTCATTTGATGCTGTAACAGTTTTAGGAAATGAACTTTTATTCTTTAAAGACAGGTGAGCAAAAGAATATCAATACCATACAATAGATACTGTATGTAACATTTACACCATAATATGCATAAAAGATAAGAAGAGAAATGTGTTTTTTTTTTACTTTTTGCGTCAACTTTATGAAACAGCAGAAGAAAAGAAAAACTCTGTAAGGCTCAAGATTTAAATAATTTTTTAAAATTAAATCTAAACTCTAGCCAGATAATATAAGATCGCCATTTATTCCAGGTACAAATGTATGAAAGTAGAACTAAACTGAATCCGAGCACTACAAACGTAAAACTCTACTTACTTAATTTTTAATATGTAAAGCAAACTCACCCGTTCATCTATGTCTCCATGCTTTATTTTGTTACTAAATCACTTTGAAAAAACACCCCCTAGCATTCCTGGCTGCAGCCATCTTGAGTGAGGGCACATGATACATGTAGCATTTACTTCCTGGAATCCATCTGCCCTTAGCTAAGGTATGCAGGTAGGAGGGTGAAAACCCCTCCACCAGATGAAAGAATAAAAATGCCCATAAAGGCCTAGGCCAGAAACCAGGATGTAACTGAAGAAATAAAAAAAAAAAAAGTTTATAACAAGTAAATATGACATACCATCCTATCTATTTACTAATGGTTGTAACATAAGGATTAAAAATAGATAATGTTGATTGACAGAGTTTAGTTCTGCTTTAAAGAGGTTGCAAACCTCCCCGTGTAAGTTGTACGTATAGGTAAGCCCAGGGCTTTTTTTCAGCTGGAACGTGCCGGAACGGAGTTCCGCCACATTCGGCGCTAGCCCCTTGCCCTACACTCACTGCTGTCACTTCCACACACAAGAGCACAGCTTCTGTGTGTACAGGTTCCTCTGCCGGCGATTTACAAGCTCTTTTCCCGGCGGTGCAGGCACAGCCCTCCCTGTCCTGCACGATCCCTCTGAGAGCAGAGGAGGGAGGGGCCGGAGATGTGCACAGCCGCTAGTGTCCGGCAGCAACTGCTTTGAAACCCACGCATGCTATGAAAGCTATGAAACAGTTGTAGCTGCCTTTATCCTCTCTATGGTAATTTCTAGATGGAGGAGAGATGATTTGGGTGAGAAGGGATGCTTTGTACTAGAAAGCTATGTTAGGTGTGTTTGATGGGGGAGCTCTGTACTTGGCATTGGGGGGGGGGGTTTGTTGCTGAGAATTTTCAGTAAGCTGACCTGTAAAATATACAGTTGCTAACGCTGCACCCTGTACACAGAAAACGACTAAGCCTTGCAGCCTGTACAAAGTGCACTCTGAACTCTGCAACCTGTACATAGCATACTCTGAACTCTGTACCCTGTACATAGCATACTTTGAAACCTGCACCCTGTACATAGCTCACTCCTGGGACCTGCACCCAGTATGTAACACACTGCTGAACCCTGTGCCCTGTATATAGCGCACTCCCGAGTTCTGCACCCCCTATGTAGCGCACTTACGTGCCTTGAACCCTGTACATAGCACACTCCTGATTTCTGTACCCAGTACATAGCTCACTCCTGAACCTTGCACCCTGTACGTAGAGCACTCCTAAGCCCTGCAACCTGTACATAGTGCACTCCTGATCCCTGGGCCCTGTTAATAACACACACATGGGCCCTGCACACTGTACGTAGCATACTTATGAGTCCTATGCCCTGTATATATTGCACTCCTTAACCCTGTATATAGCGCACACCTGAGCCTTGCGCCCTGTACATGACACGTTCCTGAACCTTGCATTCTTTATGTAGCACACTCCTGAACCCTGCACCCTGTAAGTACATGGGCTGTCTCTTTGCTTGATTGGGGATGTCTCTGCTGAATTGGAGATGTCTCTTTGCTGAATATATGGAGATGCTTCTTTGCTGAATAATTTTGGATTTCTCTTTGCTTGATTGGGCTGTCTCTTTGTTGGATTGAGCTGTTCCTTTGCTGGATATATGGGGGGGGGCTGTTTATTGTTGCTGGATATAAGGGGGCTGTCAATTGTTGCTAGAGGAATCTATTCTTGCTTTAGTGGGTCTATTATTGCTTTTACTTCAATAACAAACTCTAAGGGCTTATGCTAGCCCCTAAATTATACTTGGTTCCCTGTTCTCTAAAGGGGGCGGTTCTAGGGGCGGCTCTAGGGGCAGAGACAAGTGTGACCTAGGGGAAAGGAGTGAGTTCCTGCACCTTTTCTCTGAGAAAAAAAGCCCTGGGTAAGCCTATAAGGCTTACTTATAGGTACTATAAATATCTCCTAAACGTGCACCGTTCAGGAGATATTTACCATTTACTGCACCGATGATGTAATCGGTGCATGAGCTCTGAAGGAACCTGCCGTTTCTTCAAAGCCAGCTGCCTACTGAGCAAGCACAAGCCACGCTGCGGTTTGCAAATAGTCCTGCGGTCTGTGAGGAGGAAGGGGGAGTGGAAAACTTGTCAAAACTAGGTACCCGCCAGGTACCCCGTCCTGCCCTGCCAAATGTGGCAGAGCAGGACAACTCAAAATGGAACTTCCACTTTTGGAAGGCGTTCCATTTTAACGAGCATATATATATTCCCTACAATGAGGGGAGTCCCACTGCAAGAGTATTTTTTTTTGGTAATTCCTGGAGTTGGGTTTTAACTGCAACAGAGAAAAGAGAGGACTGTCCTGTATGGCAGAGCTGTGTGAATCTCAGAATATGATGGACAGAACAAATAGAAATCCTTTGGCAAGTAAAATAGCTCATATACAGTATATACAGTGGGGACGGAAAGTATTCAGACCCCCTTAAATTTTTCACTCTTTGTTATGTTGCAGCCATTTGCTAAAATCATTTAAGTTAATTTTTTTCCTCATTAATGTACACACAGCACCCCATATTGACAGAAAAACACAGAATTGTTGACATTTTTGCAGATTTATTAAAAGAGAAAAAATGAAATATCACATGGTCCTAAGTATTCAGACCCTTTGCTGTGACACTCATATATTTAACTTAGGAAAGCCACACACCTGTCTATATAAAACCTTAAAGCTCACAGTGCATGTCAGAGCAAATCAGAATCATGAGGTCAAAGAAAATGCCTGAAGAGCTCAGAGACAGAATTGTGGCAAGGAACAGATCTAAGGTTACAAAAATGTTCTGTTGCACTTAAGGTTCCTAAGAGCACAGTGGCCTCCATAATCCTTAAATGGAAGATGTTTGGGGCGACCAGAACCCTTCCTAGAGCTGGCTGTCCAGCCAAACTGGGCTATCGGGGGAGAAGAGCCTTGGTGAGAGAGGTAAAGAAGAACCCAAAGATCACTGTGGCTGAGCTCCAGAGATGCAGTCGGGAGATGGGAGAAAGTTGTAGAAAGTCAACCATCACTGCAGCCCTCCCCCAGTCGGGGCTTTATGGTAGAGTGGCCCGACGGAAGCCTCTCCTCAGTGCAAGACACATGAAAGTCCGCATGGAGTTTGCTAAAAAACACCTGGAGGACTCCAAGATGGTGAGAAATAAGATTCTTTGGTCTGATGAGACCAAGATAGAACTTGTTGATCTTAATTCTAAGCGGTATGTGTGGAGAAAACCAGGCACTGCTCATCACCTGTCCAATGCAGTCCCAACAGTGAAGCATGGTGGTGGCAGCATCATGCTGTTGGGGTGTTTTTCAGCTGCAGGGACAGGACGACTGGTTGCAATCAAGGAAAAGATGAATGCGGCCAAGTACAGGGATATCCTGGATGAAAACCTTCTCCAGAGTGCTCAGGACCTCAAACTGGGCTGAAGGTTTACCTTCCAACAAGACAATAACCCTAAGCACACAGCTAAAATAAGGAAGGAGTGGCTTCACAACAACTCCCTGACTGTTCTTGAATGGCCCAGCCAGAGCCCTGACTTAAACCCAATTGAGCATCTCTGGAGAGACCTAAAAATGGCTGTCCACCAACATTTACCATCCAACCTGACAGAACTGGAGAGGATCTGCAAGGAGGAATGGCAGAGGATCCCCAAATCCAGGTGTGAAAAACTTGTTGCATCTTTCCCAAAAAGACTTATGGCTGTATTAGATCAAAAGGGTGCTTCTACTAAATACTGAGCAAAGGGTCTGAATACTTAGGACCATGTGATATTTCAGTTTTTCTTTTTTAATAAATCTGCAAAAATGTCTACAATTCTGTGTTTTTCTGTCAACATGGGGTGCTGTGTGTACATTAATGAGGAAAAAAAATGAACTTCAATGATTTTAGCAAATGGCTGCAATATAACAAAGAATGAAAAATTTAAGGGGGTCTGAATACTTTCCGTCCCCACGGTGTGTGTATATATATATATATATATATATATATATATATATATATATATATATATATATATATTTCATCTCTGTACTTCAGCCTTAAAGGGGTTGTAAAGGTAAAAATTTTTTCACCTTAATGCATTCTATGCATTAAGGTGAAAAAACTTTTGACAGTACCGCCGCCCCCAGCCCCCCCGTTTTACTTACCTGACGCCTCGAATCTTCGCTGCTCGTCCTCGTCATCTTCATTGCAGCTCAGCCTGGTCGCTGATTGGCTGCAGTGGATGGATTGAAAGCAGCGCAGCCATTGGCTCGCGCTGCTGTCAATCACATCCGATGACGTGGCGCGCCGGGGGGCGGGGCCGAGTGATACAGCGAGCGGCTATAGCCGCCGGCTGTATCACGGGAGCGCGCCCGCAAGCACTCACCACCATGCGAGGGAGCTCGCATTAAGGTGGTAAATGCTTGCGGGGAGGAGCTGAAACAGCCGCCGAGGGACCCCAGAAGACCAGGTTCGGGGCCACTCTGTGCAGAACCAGCTGCACAGTGAAGGTAAGTATAACATGTTTGTTATTTTAAAAAAAAAAAAAAAATACCTTTACAACCCCTTTAAATACTTTTATTACCCAAATGACCAGGCAGCTATTTCTAATTCTTGGCTCATAGGAAAAGAAAGATGTGGACATTCCACAATAAAACAAACCAGTTGAAACACAGCTACATTGCTACAATTCTAACCTAATACCATATTAGCTAAATTGCACATCGTACTTTCCACAGGGAGATGGTGATATAAAGTGCCGACATGAGAACATATGATTTCTGTCTAGCAATACTTCAGAACAATCATCTTCAATTTCAACAGAATTTCTGTGAAACCTCCATTTGATCATCTGGAGCACGCACACTATTGTTAAATATTTGATTTTATAGTTTAATGAGTGTCGGTTTGTAGATAACAAAAACAAACATTTCACAATCAAAATGTAAAAAAAAAAAAAAAAAAAAAAAAAAAGAAAGAAGGTTAAAAGAAAATTGACCTTAAAAAAAAATTCTGCAGGTACCAAGTACAAGCACCTCCACATATCTTCAGCATCCTTTTCAACCAAATGTTGGGTCAGTCCAACAAGCAAAGCTCTAACACTACTGCCCCGTACACACGGTCGGACTTTGTTCGGACATTCCGACAACAAAATCCTAGGATTTTTTCCGACGGATGTTGGCTCAAACTTGTCTTGCATACACACGGTCAAACAAAGTTGTCAGAAAATCCGATCGTTCTAAACGCGGTGACGTAAAACACGTACGTCGGGACTATAAACGGGGCAGTGGCCAATAGCTTTCATCTCTTTATTTATTCTGAGCATGCGTGGCACTTTGTCCGTCGGATTTGTGTACACACGATCGGAATTTCCGACAACGGATTTTGTTGTCGGAAAATTTTATCTCCTGCTCTCCAACTTTGTGTGTCGGAAAATCCGATGGAAAATGTCCGATGGAGCCCACACACGGTCGGAATTTCCGACAACACGCTCCGATCGGACATTTTCCATCGGAAAATCCGACCGTGTGTACGGGGCATACCTCTGACTCCCACCTACCTAGGTCTAGCATCTTGGTAAGCTACCTGACTGGGACTATAGCTGGCAGTGCTGATTGAGAGGAGAAAATCTGACAGGGTAATTGTACAGAAGTCCATCTGTAGATCGCCTTCTGTACAACCTCCCTACCCATACATGTATCAAAGTTTGACTAGTCCCTGCTGAACCAGTGGAATTTCAATCCTTATATGGCTGGCCTAACAGATAAAAGTGTGATAGAGAAAAGTGTTATTGCCATCCTGGCTGTGTAGTGTGGCAGGAGTATGTAAATCATATAATGCATGTACAGAGTTGCAGAAATTTTAGCATGCAAAACAGCACACAGCGTCACAGCAGGAAGGTAAGATCGCCTGGTTGCATCCAGGATGGCAAATATGGGTGTCTCAGATTCAGGCTTTATGCCGATTTGTACCACTAGGGACAAGTGCTGGGAGTCCTGTAGGGGTAAAGGTAATGAGCCCAGCTGAATCAATTTGGCTCATTGAGGCCTCTACAAAAACTCTCAGCATGCAAAGGGAGTTGCGCCATCCTGGAACCAGTTTTCTGCCTGTTTAGACTGAGGAGCGTGATAACTGCCTGTGCAGTGAGACAATACCTGTGTGGCAAGACTCTTTAACAGGGAGATAGGAGCTGGGGACAGCACAAGACTGCACCTAGCTGATAGCCAGGGAAACCTCTGTGTAGTAAGTGGCCAAGTTGGCAAAGATTTATTTTTATGTTTCTTTTTGTTTTGCTGTTTTTGACCATTGTATATACTGTAAAAAAACCGCACCTTTGTTTTTTTCACCTTCATTACTGTTTGTTGTGCCTAATTTTTGTGTAGTGAACTCTTCCAGGGGGTCACACACACCCGCTGCCGAGCTAACCCCCTTACAGTTGGTGGAGAATGCTGGCAGTTTTTTTTAAGGCCAGCATGGAGGAGATACTGAGACAGCTGACAGCTGCAAATCAGCAGCAGACAAATGCAGGTTTGCAAAAGAGCCTTGCAGCTCAACAGCAGACAAATGCAACTTTGCAGCAGAATCTGGAAGCTCAGCAACAAGCCCAGCAACAATCTGAGGCTCGCTTCATAGAGCTGTTGCAGAAGCAGGAGCAGAGACTCCAATGACAAGTGGAGACGTTAATGCAGCAACGTCCGCAGGCAAGTGGTTCCACTAATACCGCATCATTTTGTGTGATCCATTTACTGACAAAAATGACTGGAGAGAATGATCCTGAGCTGTTTTTGACCACGTCTGAAAGGACTGCTGAAAGGAAAAAGTGGCCCAAGGAGCAGTGGGCTGGACTGGTGGCCCCTCTATTATCTGGGGAATCGCAGAAAGCCTATTATGACCTAGAGCCTGACCAAGCACAAGACTATGTTGTGCTAAAAACAGAAATATTAGCAAGGCTGGGTGTCACCTTGGCCGTCCGAGCTCAGCATGTGAATAACTGGACTTTCCGGCTTGGAACCCCCCCCCAGGTCTCAAATGTATGATCTCATTCACCTGAGCAGGAAGTGGCTGCAGCCAGAGACTTTGACTGCACTGAAGATTGTGGAGCGTGTTGTTATGGATCACTTCCTGAGATCTCTTCCCTTTGCCATCCAAAAGTGGGTAAGCCATGGAGACCCAGAAATGGCCGACAAGCTTGTAGATCTGGTTGAGAGGTACTTGGCTATAGAGAATGTGACCGCCTTTTCCAGGGACTCACAGACTTTCCACCCTAAGACTAGACCATCCCCAGCGGCCTGTAAGATGACTCCAAGAGATGAGGGTGGAGAGAGCGAGAGGGCGGGAGTTCTACCTAATGTCTGGTGAGAGCAGCCCAGGAAGTCAAGGTCGCAAGAGGCAGCGAAAAAGATTATTTGCTACTGCTGCCGGCAAGAGGAACATATTTCAGCAAATTGTGGATGAACCGATGCAATGTGACTTTCTAAGGATCAGACGTCAGTAGCTGTTTGTGACAGTTGCATGCACTGCTTCTGGGGGAACTGAGAAACATTTCTGCAAAATGTATATTAATGGTAGAAATGTTGTTGTGTTGCTGGATTCAGGTAGTCTGGTAACATTGAAAAAAGTGGAATTAGTTACTACAGAGGTCTCTGGGAATACCAAAGTGGCTGTTATTTGTGTGCATGGCGACACCTGAGAATATCCTGTGGCTACAGTGTTTTTTTGAGGCCCCCAAAGGTAACCTCTCATCAGGTGTGGTTGGTGTCTCACTTACCACACGATGCCATTGTGGGGAAGGATTTTCCAAAATTCTGGGAACTCTGAGATTGTCCCGAGCGCCTCACTGATGCCCCTATAGACCAGGAAGGTGAATCCCAGAAATCCTCAGTGGTGTGGACTCTCCAGAATTTCCCTTGTCGGTATTGGCAGGGGAGACTCGAGAAACTGGGGAGGAGCCAACATCCTCAGATGGAAACATGCCGTCTGTCATAGGCGTTGTTAAGCTGGGGCTATTGAGGCTGGAGTCCTGAATGTGGGGCCAAAAGCCCGAGTGTCTAAGCGCCGGAGAAAGGGAGAGAAAATAGTTCAAACTGCAGCAGCCGCAGTTTACCTGTGTGATATCATGATCGTTGCGGCGAAGCCCACTGCACGGACTGAGTGATATGCGGCGGAGTGATATGCGCGCAGCAGGAGATCAGGAGCATGCCAGCGTGGCCACACCCCGTTCTCCCTCAGCCTCCAGAGTCACACTGGATAACGGCCATGGTGGCTGTGACTGGGAGTGGGACAGTCATAGAATGAAGATTAAAGGGAAAAAAAAAAGTGTTTCTCTGTCTTTATCTCCCTCTGTGTGTGTGTCTGTCTCTCTCTCTCTCTCTCTCTCTCTCTCTCTCTCTCTCTCTCTCTCTCTCTCTCTCTCTCTCTCTCTCTCTCTCTCTCTCTCTCTCTCTCTCTCTCTCGACGGGGCACAGTAGCTGCATTTGATGGGGCATTTGTTTTTATTTATTTCTGCAGAGCTTTGCACCCAGTTGCATTTTCCCTGGGTGGGGAAATGCAACCATGTTTTACATTGTACATCCTATACACCATGTGCCCTATAAAAGGGGATGGGCATTAAGGTGTGTGTGTGTGTGTGTGTATGTATATGTATGTGTATATATATATATATATATATATATACACATAGTAAACCCCTCCAAAATCTTGATATACTAGACATGTGTGAAGGGCAATGGTGTGCAGGCAATTTTTTTATTTCTTTATGCACATGCACTGAGCAATGTACACTCTGGGCTCAAGATAGGATGGGTTCTAGAACACTGTAACTTCTGTCTCAGCGCATGTACAGGATTTACATAATCCTGAACTTAATGTGTCTCTGGATTGCTTTTCAGTGGTGTTATCTGGGAGAATGTGTCAAGTTTGACACCTGGGCAAAAAGCAATGCTAGAGACTGGGGACCATGGTCAGTTTGGGGAGAGCGCACCAGGACCTGCGGCAGAGGAGTCTCTTCATCTATAAGACATTGTGACAGTCCAGACTCGGAGTAAGTAAAGTAAGTCCCTCACCCTCTCTCTGATTTTCTTGCTTTTAATGGGGCAAAGTGGCTGCAATTAATGGCACAGTGGCTTCATTTGACTGCCCCTTGGCTAATTTTAAATAAACTTAGGCTTTAAGGGGGCAAGGGCAGGTAGGTCAGTGCCTGTCAGGTAGGTCAGTGTATGTCAGATGTGTATGTCAGGTAGGTCAGTGCGTGTCAGGTAGGTCAGTGTACATGAAGGTCAGTGTATGTCAGATATGTAGGTCAGTGCGTGTCAGGTAGGTTAGTGTTTGTCAGCATTGTCAGATAGGTAGGTCAGTGCGTATCAGGTAGGTCAGTGTATGTCAGCCAGGTGAGTCAGTGTATGTCAGCCAGATAGGTCAGTGTGTGTTGGGTAGGTCAGTGTACATGTAGGTCAGATAGGTAGGTCAGTGTATGTCAGGTAGGTCAGTGTGGGTCAGTGCATATCAGATAGATGGGTCAGTGCATGTCAGGTAGGTCAGTGTATGTCAGCCAGATGGGTCAGTGCATGTCAGGTAGGTCAGTGTATGTCAGCCAGATGGGTCAGTGCATATCAGGTAGGTCAGTGTATGTCAGATAGGTAGGTCAGTGTATGTCAGGTAGGTCAGTGCATACCAGGTAGGTAACACTCCCACCCCCCGGTGCTGGGCTCTGACTTCGGACTGAAGCCCCTGGTCCTTTTGCCACCTAGCAAAGCCCCTGCCGTCTGTGGAGTTTTCTTATTTCAAGGATCACAGGGAAAATTTTGTCACAGAACAGTTAAAAGACCCCACCCTAATAAAGGCACAAGAAAATGTGGTAACAATAGATGGCAAGCTAGTGAACCCAGATAAGACTTGCACTTACAGCAGATCCCTTTCCACAATGAATTTGGTGTATCGAGTGGCTCCAAGGGCAGAAGAAGCCATTGAGCAACTTGTGGTGCCCAAACCTTACAGGAAGTTGGTGCTGGAGTTAGCCCATGGGCACATTCTTGGAGGACATTTGGTGGAAGAGAAAACCAGAGAGAGTATTGCAGAGATTATATTGGCCCCTGTATGTCAGCCAGGTAGGTCAGTGTGGGTCAGTGTATGTCAGCCAGATAGGCAGGTCAGTGCGTGTCAGGTAGGTCAGTGCATGCCAGGTAGGTCAGTGTGGGTCAGTGTATATCAGATAGGTAGGTCAATGTATGTCAGATAGGTAAGTCAGTGTGTGTCAGGTAGGTAGGTCAGTGTGTGTCATGTAGGTCAGTGTATGTCAGATAGGTAGGTCAGTGTATGTCAGCCAGGTAGGTCAGTGCGTGTCAGGTAGGTAACACCCCCTCCATACAATCCCCCGGCCGCCACCCCCCCCCCCCTGGTGCCGGGCTCAGACTTTGCGCTGAAGCCCCTGGTCTTTTTGCCACCTAGCAACGCCCCTGCCATCTGGAGTTTTTTTATCTCAAGGATCACAGGTAAAATTTTGCCACAGAACAGTTAAAAGACCCCACCCTAATAAAGGCACAGGAAAATGTGGTAAAAATAGATGGTGAGCTAGTGAACCCAGATGAGACTTGCACTTACAGCAGATCCCTTTCCACAATGAATTTAAGTTGCCCAAACCTTACAGGAAGTTGGTGTTGGAGTTAGCCCATGGGCACATTCTTGGAGGTCATTTCGGGGAAGAGAAAACCAGAGAGTATTGCAGAGATTCTATTGGTCTGGGGTCATGAAGGAAACAGAAAACTATTGTTCCTCCTGCTCTGTGTGTCAGAATTCGGTACCTATGCCGCATTTTCATAACCCGCTGGTACCTCTTTCCATCATTGAGGTCCCCTTTGAGAGGATCACAATGGATTTGGTAGGTCCGATAATGAAGTCCGCTAGGGGGCATTAGTACATTTTGGTTATATTGGACTATGCCACCCATTATGCGGAAGCGATTCCTCTTTGAAATACCTCGGTCAGGATAATAGCCAAAGAGCTATCTCCTGTTTTTAGCCGCGTGGGTAAGGAACTGCTTATGGACCAAGGTACACCCTTTATGTCCTGGTTTATGAAAGAACTATGCAAATTGTTCAAAGTGACACAATTCCGTACATATGTGTATCATCCCCAAACAGATGGGTTGGTTGAAAGGTTCAACAAAACCTTAAAGCAAATGTTAAAGAAGATGGTGGATAGAGATGGAAAGGATTGGGACTGTCTAATACCCTATTTGATGTTTGCCCTTAGGGAGGTACCCCAAACCTCTACAGGTTTCTCACCCTTCGAGTTACTCTATGGGAAACACCCAAGAGGCTGTTGGATATCGCCAAGAAAACTTGGGAAAATGAGAGTTCTCCCCACAGGAGTGTGATTGAGCATGTCGCCCTGATGCAAGATAGGATTGCACAGGTAATGCCAATCGTAAAAGAACATTTGGCCCAAGCGCAGTTAGCACAGCAGAGAGTATACAATTGTGGGGCCAAGACCTGTACCTTTTCCCCTGGGGATAGGGTATTGGTACTAGTCCCTACGGTTGAAAGCAAATTCCTGGCCAAATGGCAGGGCCCATACGAGATAATTGAAAAAGTGAGTGAGGTGAACTACAGGGTCAGACAACCAGGAAGGGAGGGATAGGGAATCCCTAGTCGCAGAGACTTTGTTGTCACTGGCTCAGTCTGATTGCTTGGTTCCTGAGGTGGAATCACAGTCACCTTATCGAAACCCCAACAACAGGAGGTTAAAGAGTTTGTGCTCTGCAACAAAGCATTTTTTTTCTGAGCTGCCAGGACAAACATCTGGGGTAGAGCATGACATTATCACCCCGCCTGGAGAAAGAGTAAAACTAAAACCCTATAGAATACCGGAGGCCCGACTGGAGGCATTATGTGGGGAAGTTCAAAGAATGCTTGAATTGGGTGTGATAGAGGAGTCCCAGAGTGACTGGTCCAGTACTATCGTGTTAGTGCCCAAACCTGATGGGAGCTGGCGGTTTTGTAACAATTTTTGATTATTGAATAAAGTTACAAAATTTGACATCTACCCCATGCCACGTATAGATGAATTGATCGAAGAATGCTGTTTGGGTTACAGAATGCATCGGCAACATTCCAGCGGAAAATGGACAAGATTCAGAGGCCCCATCAGAAGTATGCTGCAGCTTACATGGACGATGTGATTGTCCATAGTACAGATTGGGCTTAACATTTGCCAAAAGTACAAGCAGTCTTAGACTCTATGCGGAAAGCGGGGTTTATGGCCAATCCAAAGAAGTGTACCATTGGACAGGAAGAAGCCAGATATCTTGGGTACACTATTGGGAGGAAAGTGTTAAAACCCCAAGTCAACAAAGTTGAGGTCACACAGAGTTGGCCACGTCCCAACAGCAAAAAGCAGGTAGGAATCGCTGGCTATTATCGGCGATTCATGCCCCATTTTGCTTCTCGGGCTGTGCCCCTAACCAACCTGACAAAAGGGAAAGAGTCTGTCATGGTTAAATGGACCCCAGAGGCTGAAGCAGCATTCCAGTCTTTGAAAAAAAGCCTTATGTAGCCAGCCAGTGTTGTATTTAACGGACTTCTCTAAGGAATTGGTTGTACAAACTGATGCATCAGCTATTGTGTTGGGAGCAGTGTTGTCCCAGGTCTGGAACGGGGAAGAGCACCCCATCATTTACCTCAGCAGAAAATTGAAGTCCCATGAGGGACGAGCCCACCCAGGTGTTACAACAGCGAATGAATATTCACTATTGAAACACTGATTCTCAATCCAGCCAATCAGAAGCAGGTCTGAGACCCGTTTTCCTATTGGCCAAAAGCGAAGAGTCCCAATTGGGAAGGGAAAGCCGCCGGTGAATCCTGGGAGAAGCGCTGCCCACCATAGATGGGGTAAGTGCACCAGACCCGTCTGATCGGGGATGAAGGGGGGGGTGGAACTGTTTGTCGTCCCCCCCCCCCCCCCCCAAAAAAAAATTACCACCAGTGACCACTGGGTTTGGGAATGGCAACTCTGCATCACAACCAGGGGTTGTCAGGTCACCAGCATAGGCATGGACAGGAGGTGTGCCAGGTGTGCCTGTGCACACCTTAATCGCTGCGTGTGGTGCTGACCCTGATCCCCCCCCCCCCCCCATTACCTGGGCTTCCCCTGTTTTGCGCCCCCTCAGTGCTGCTGGCTTCCCTCCTCTCTATTCCCCCTGACTCCTGTGGGGGATGTTTCAGAGTGGAGAGTTGGGAAAGAGGCTAGTAAATATGTAATTTACCATCCTCTACCTTTTCTAAATGAACACAGTGAACGCACTCAATCATTGTGTTCCTTCATGACTGAAGCATAGTAAACTGCATTTACTATGCTT
Organism: Aquarana catesbeiana; assembly: GCF_042186555.1. NCBI lineage: Eukaryota > Metazoa > Chordata > Amphibia > Anura > Ranidae > Aquarana > Aquarana catesbeiana. Next base: position 80,156,061 of record NC_133325.1, on the reverse strand, counting down.
CAGTTTGCGAATTAAACGGAAGCCGCTTAGCACAGAGCACTATTCCGTTCATTCACTGTCGCGTGCAGCTGAGGCAGGTGTCTTTGAGCTTTGGGGTGCACAGCCTAATGCAATAGGCTGCACGCACCTATGGTCACCAGATTTCTTTTAAAAGGGTGTGGGGTGGACTCATGCACTAAAGCAATATCTGGGTAAAAACTAAATTACTGATCAAGTATCGCTGTATACATTTAAAGGAGATATGTTCAACTGTAGATCTAATAGTGATTTATATTTACTTGTTTCTAAAACTGAACTCTATAGAGGTATAAAAAGGTACAAATCGATGCAGCTCTGTATTATCTAAATTTGGCTTGGTATCAGCCTCTTGCAAATCCCTGTACAGCAGAGCTCAGAGAGGGAGAGGGAGAAGTGTGACTAGAAGCCAATCAGTTGTGCTGCACTGCTCAAATGTTAATAAGGAGTCTGATAAGAGGAGAGAGCAGAGGAATGAGCTCATCAGTCTGTTCCTTCTCCTTTCACTGTCCACTCACAGGCTGGGGGAGGAAAAAACTTGTGTTACTTAAAATCTTTGTGTGGGGATGAGGAATAATATTCCCTTACTTATGGTACTCCTCATCCGCAATGGTGACCCCTGTACATACGCCCCTGAAAGGGTCAATAGCCCTGCATTGCCCATGAGGATGGCAGGGGACCACCTACAAACTGGAGTGGAGGAGAACACCAGAGCCTGCCAGAGGATGGAATAAGGTAAGAATTGCATCTTATTCCTCATATTAAGAGTTAAAAAGGAGGTTTACTCTGGAAAAAAAATTAAAGGTCAGCAGCTACAAATCCTGTAGATGTTGACTTCTAATAAAAGGACACTTACCTGTCCAGAGATCCATTACCATCTTTACGGGCTAGTTCTTCACTATTATTATTATTATACGCAATTTATATAGCGCCAACAGTTTACGCAGCGCTTTACAATGTAGAGGGTGGACAGCACAATTACAGTACAATACAGAAGGGCCCGGAGAAAAAATGAGTTTTCAGGGATCTCCTAAAGGTGGACAGGGTAGGGGCTGATTGGATATACCGGGGCAGGGAGTTCCAGAGGATGGGAGAGGCTCTGGAGAAGTCCTGAAGGTGAGCATGAGAGGAGGTAACAAGGGAGCTAGAGAGCAGGAGGTCCTGGGAGGAGCGGAGGGAGCGAATTGGGCGATATCTGTGGCAGGGCAGGGCAACTTAAAATGGAACTTCCTCTTCTTCCTCTTTTGGAAAGAGTTCTGCTTTAACGTGTGTGTGTGTATGTATATATATATATATATATATATATGTACAGTGTGGGGAGTCTGAGAGTAGTTATTTATTTTTTTTGGTAATTCCTGGAGTTGGATTTTAAGTGCAACAGAGAAAAAAAGAGGACTGTCCTGTGTGGCAGAGCTGTGTGAATCTCAGAATCTGATGGACAGTAGGAGAAGAAAGATGTGGATATATCCTAATTGCACATGGTCCTTTCCACAGGGAGGTGGTGATATAAAGTGCTGACATGAGAACATCTGACTTCTGTCTAGCAATACTTCAGACCAATCATCTTCCATTTCACCAGAATTTCTGTGAAATATCAATTTGATCATCTGGAGCACGCATGCTATGTTTAAATATTTGATTTTACAGTTTTATGAGTGTCGGTTTGTAGATAACAAAAAAAAAAAAAAAATTTCACAATCAAAATGTAAAAAAAAAAAAAAAAAAAAAAAAAGTTAAAAGAAAATTGTCCTTAAAAAAAATAAAAATATACTGCAGGTACCAAGTACAAGCACCACCATATATCTTCAGTATGCTTTTTAAACAAATATTGGGTCAGTCCAACAAGCAAAGCTCTAACACTAAATCTGACTCCCACCTACCTTTTAGGTCTATTATCTTGGTAAGCTACCTGACTGGGGCTATAGCTGGTGGCGCTGATTGAGAGTAGAAAGTCCATCAAGGTGATTGTACAGAAGTCCATCTGTAGATCGCCTTCTGTACAACCTCCCTACCCATACATGTATCAAAATTTGACTAGTCCTTGCTGAACCAGCGGAATGTCAAATCCTTGTATGGCTGGCCTAACAGAGAAAAGTGCGATAGCGAAAAGTGTTATTGCCATCCTGGCTGTGTAGTGTGACAGGAGTATGTAAATCACATAATACATGTACAGATTTGCAGAAATTTTAGCATGCAAAACAGCACACAGCGTGTGCTGTTTGGATGAAGTTCTACCCAGTGTTCTAAGTTGCTTGAAGGATAAATTCTTTACCTATGAGTCCAAACGAGGGAGTGTTTACATCAATGCGGAAGTGTCGGAACCATCTCCAGCTGTGTGGTGAGCTGACATCTACTGTCCCTGCAGAGGGCTAAATCTGCATGCTTCTAAGACCTTGCTATAAAGGAGGTCCAACGTGTCTGGTAAGGATACATCTATTATCAACCTTCGGATCCACTGGTGGTTGGAGGTCCCTTCACGTCCCCTTATTCCTTTATACACACTAAGGAATACAATTCATGAACTTTGGATATGCGTTTTTCCTGCGACTCAGGATGCAATTTTGAACTTTTTCACTTATGACTTTGCACTTGGGTGGAATAACCTTTGTTTTTTTTTTTTGTTTTTTCTTTTTTGCACACCAGTTTAACTTTATTGTTGCTTTATATGTATGCAATGGTCAATATTAGTATTTGACTTACATGTCGCTGTTTGCTCTGTAGCATAGCGACTTTCTAAATCACTCACAATTAACTTTGATGGTGTTTTTTATTTATTTGTTTATCTACTTATGATAATCATGTAGTAATATAGATTTAAATATCTAATGCAAGCGCACAATTTTTTCTTTGTATGAAGGATAAATTCACCTTTTCCAAAAAAGAGTCTATGCAGTCAAGGAAAGGAGACGTCTGGTGCACTGATAGAAACAAACTCCAAGTGGGGTCAGTGGTTTAAGGCAAAAAAGAAAAAAGTCTTTAAAAGTCCAAATGGTGTCAGTATGCTTGACTCAGTGGCTACCGCTGCTGAAGAGCTAGAAGAGACTCTGCATTAGGACACACAGAAAAGAAAAGCAGCGCCGTTCTAAGTGTAGCATCAAAGTGTTATTTATTTGGAGTTAACAAAATGGCAACTCACAATGTAATGGAGATAAAAGCTCTCATCTAGTCATGTAACACCGTTGCAACAAGCCGGTCCAGTCTCGTAATCCCACTGTGGTGGATTCCTGAAAGGAGCTCCTGACAGTGCTGGTGGCTCTTGTAGGTCCAGGTATCTACCAGGAAGTTTTGGGAGCCACCAGCACTGCCGGGAGCTCCTTTTTGGTATCCACCACAGCGGGATCAAGAGACTGGACCAGCTTGTTGAAGCGGTGTTACATGACTAGATGAGCACTTTTGTCTCCGTTACATTGTGAGTTGCCATTTTGATGATTCCAAATAAATATTGATTCTACACTTAGAACGACACTGCTCTTCTTTTCTGTTTGTTCCTATGCAATCAAGGAGCCATAGTAGATATAAAAAATGTGCAGCTTTGTAACATGTGCATTAACTTTGTCGTACCTTTAGGCCATTTGTGCCTCCCTGGAAACCTGGCTGAAAACCCCACAGTTAGCAACCCCCACATCCTGTTATGTTGCTAAGACATGAAAACTGTTGGACACCTACTCCCAGTAATGCAGGAGTGAAAACCAACATTTTTTTGCATAACAGACTAGGACATCGGGGAATTAAACCAAAAAAATAAATAAACCTCTACCTGCCCCCATATACAATGCATGCGTCAGGAATGGCTACATAAGAAAGCAACAGTTGTACTACACATGTTATATAACGCCATGCATGCCTTAGCGAAAGCAATAATTCCTCAGCCATTATTCATGATTAACATTAACTGATGACCTGTAAGGGCCTATACTAATAAAGTTGATACACTTGAACAGGTGACAAATAAAATTGGCCTGGTGTTATTCATTCTCCTAATCTAAATTTAAAAAAATACAGATTTGTCACATTGAAGGGGGAAGTATGGTATACCTCTACATTTACCATCACGCCAAATCCATTAAAATAGAATTGGGTGTTCCAAATTAGGTGGCAATGATTAGAACCTACTTAGGGAATATGCAGGTACAATCTGTTCTATTTAAACCTCAGATGTCTGGGATCTGGTGTTCTCTTTGCTATTGATGTGTATGATGCCATCGTGCCACCATCAAAAGATCAACATCTAAGGCTCTCAGTAAGAAGGTTGGGGATGGCTTTGAGTCTGGCAAGGGATTTTAAAAGATTGACAAATTATTTGACATCAATCAATACACTGTACGGAAAATGATCTGGAACAGATTTTGCATGACTGCTAATTTGTCCTGGACTGGCCTCCCCCCGCCCTGCAAATTCAGACCAAGAACTGCCCATTCGATTCTAAAACCAGTCACCAAAGAATGACAAAATTTTATTGTGGAATTCACAGGTATATCTTACAACAGCTAATGTCAAGTTGCATGCATCTACAATCAAAAAGAGATGTAGACTGCATGCGAGATGTTCCAGGAAAAAAACTAGCACTAGAGCAAGACTACTTTTTGCCATTGAACACATAGGCAAAGAACTGATGAATCAAATATAATGCTGTTTGGCCACAGTAACATTAACCATGTTTGACCTAAACCAAAGAATTTCAAGAAAATAACCTCATTCCAACTGTAAAGCATGATGGTGTGATTGGACCCTTAGACATAAAGACTTTAATTTTTATTGTTGTTACAATCGCTAAATCGCCCTAGCAATGTTATAGTTTGTAGTAATAATATTATGCAGCGCTAAGGACAACCAATAAATGAAAATACCAAAATTATTAAAACATAATATCATAATTAATAACGTGAAACATTACCATAATTAATTTATGACCACTGTAGGATATGTGTATAATGAGATACTAAAATTGATAGTGTCAAATAAACCAAAAAGAGCACATAAAAAGTCCCATCACAAATAGTGCGATTTAAAAAAAAAAAAAAAAAAAAAAAAAAAAAAAAAAAATTCATATATAAAGTTCATAAGTGTAAAAAAGAAGAAAAACTAATCCAAAATCCGTGATAAAGGAAATCCAATCTCCCAAAAAGTGAATACACCCAAGTGGATATGAGGCTCCTTACCGACTCAAAAGACCAACAAAGGTCTATCCAGGCATATGGGAGATTACAGGTTTCCCAATAACCTATACCAGCATCTGGGCAGGGGCGGATCCAGAGTATAGTCTCGGGAGGGGCACTGCCAGAAAATATATTTTTTTGGGGTACATCTATCGGGGAAAAGGCTGGTGTTGGCACTTCAATCATCACGGCACCATGGTTGTTATGGTGTCAGGATGATTGAAGCGCATTATTACTATTATTACATTGTTGTAAAAAATTAAATAGTTTAACTCACCATAATGCAGAATCAGTGGAAGCCCCGAGTGTGTCACTTGCCACGTCCCCTGTCACCAGATGCAGATTGTCACTTGCCACGTCGCCTGCCACATGTTGCGGATTGTCTCTTGCCACATCGCCTGTCACCAGATGAAGATTGTCACTTGCCACTTGCTAAGGTGGTCTCTTGTGTCCCAGAGACAGGCAGCAGAGAGATGTTGTAATCCCCATTAGTATAGAATCCCCCCTCAGTACAGAGCCCCCATTAGTATAGAATTCCCCCTCAGTGCAGAGCCCCCATTAGTATAGAATCCCCCCTCAGTGCAGAGCCCCCATTAGTATAGAATCCCCCCTCAGTGCAGAGCCCCCATTAGTATAGAATCCCCCCTCAGTGCAGAGCCCCCATTAGTATAGAATCCCCCCTCAGTGCAGAGCCCCCATTAGTATAGAATCCCCCCTCAGTGCAGAGCCCCCCATTAGTATAGAATCCCCCCTCAGTACTGAGCCCCCCATTAGTATAGAATCCCCCCTCAGTACAGAGCCCCCCATTAGTATAGAATCCCCCCTCAGTGCAGAGCCCCCATTATTATAGAACCCCCCCTCAGTGCAGAACCCCCATTAATATAGAATCCCCCCTCAGTGTAGAACCCCCATTAATATAGAATCCCCCCCTGCACATGTCAACCCACATATACATGGACGTGTGCTGTGCTGTGCAGTGCACTCATACTTGTTAGTTAGTAAGTTACTGCTGTCTGCTGTATTATTGTAAGGAGGCGCCACTTCAGGCTGTGTCACGCTGTCACCGGCGTCACGTCGGGACCGGGTAGGTCGGCTCTGAGAGACTCGAGTCCGACCTCCGACGTGACTCACTCACACACTGCAGTGTGACTGACGTCACTCGTTGCTAACGCCAGGGCCGCCTGGCGTCTAGCAACGAGTGCAGGGAAGAGGCTCCACCCACCTCTTTCCTTCAGTGTCAGACAGTGACCGCCGCTGCCCGTACCACACGCGAGTCTCTCTCTCGGTGCCGCTGATCGGCACATGTGAGAGAGAGACTCGGGCCGGCAGCGGAGCGGCAGCCAGGATACAATAACATTCAGAGTGTGCTATTATTTCGGGGGGGGGGGGGCAATTGCCCTGTTGCCCCCCCCCCCCCTGGATCCGCCCCTGCATCTGGGTCTGTGGCTGAGGCTGTATGGCTCCGGAAATAAAAGCAAGAAAGGCTCCCATAGTGTAATCGTTCCAATCAATAATATTTAATGAATAAAAAGATGCACTTACAAGTAGTTCCAATAAACGAGTGTCAGAGTAATCTCAATGATACAGCGTCTCCGCAGGCTTCCCGCTGTGCATACACTTCCCATCCAGTTCAGCAAAGAGGAACAGCGCAGTGACGTCAGCGTCATAGGTGTCAGGTGTGGCCTATGACGCTGACGTCACTACGCTGTTCCTCTTTGCTGAACTGGATGGGAAGTGTATGCACAGCGGGAAGCCTGCGGAGACGCTGTATCATTGAGATTACTCTGACACTCGTTTATTGGAACTACTTGTAAGTGCATCTTTTTATTCATTAAATATTATTGATTGGAACGATTACACTATGGGAGCCTTTCTTGCTTTTATTTCCGGAGCCATACAGCAGTGGTTCTCAACCCCTCTAGTGCCGTGACCCCTTGATAAAATTTTCCAAGTTGTGGGGACCCCTAACAGTAAAATTATTTTTGTAGCGTGGGTTGTCAGCTCCCAAGGCAAGACAAGTAATTTGCGCCCCTAACCCACGGACATTTAGCGCTCCCTGAGTCCCTTCCACTCATACAGTATTAAAACGCCTTATGGTACATTTTAGGATGTACCACTCTTTCTCTTTGTTCTCCTTTCTTTCCCTTTTATCTCTCTCTATCCTAATTTCTTGCCCCCCCCCCCCTCTTTTCCTCTCCCTTCCATGTATTCTCTATTTTTAATCCTTCTCTTACTCCTTGGTGGGGGGAACGGGATGAGTGGCAGTGCTGGGGGGGGGGGGGGGGGGGGGGAGTCCTGATCAGCCAACTTAGGTGCTCTTGATCAATGTCTTCTGCTGATCTGAGAACTGTAGTGGGAACTTTTAATGGCAACTATAATCACAGATAGTGTTACCCACTGTGTCTCTGGCTTCACTGTGCCTCGAACTTTGTGGTGTCCCGTAGCAGTGACACCTATGCCGAAATCAGGAGATAGAGTTTCCTCCAGCCCCACCCACTTAATTCCTCACCAGTCAGCTGACCTCTAGTCTCTGCCCCCCAGCCATGCTGTGAACTGAATGGGAAACTGCGAAGAGGTTGAGTGGGCGGCCACGGACCCCAGGGACAGCCCTGCTGGGCAGCCGCAAAAAGGCTGGGAGAACAGCGCAGGCTTCAGGAACAGCCCAGGATTTGGTGACCCCTGGCAAATTGTCATTTGACCCCCGAGGGGGTCCCGACCCCCAGGTTGAGAACCACTGCCATACAGCCTCAGCCACAGACCCAGATGCTGGTATAGGTTATTGGGAAACCTGTAATCTCCCATATGCCTGGATAGACCTTTGTTGGTCTTTTGAGTCGATAAGGAGCCTCATATCCACTTGGGTGTATTCACTTTTTGGGAGATTGGATTTCCTTTATCACGGATTTTGGATTAGTTTTTCTTCTTTTTTACACTTATGAACTTTTATATATGAATTTTTTTTTTTTTTTTTTTTTTTTTTTTAATTGCACTATTTGTGATGGGACTTTTTATGTGCTCTTTTTGGTTTATTTGACACTATCAATTTTAGTATCTCATTATACACATATCCTACAGTGGTCATAAATTAATTATGGTAATTTTTCACGTTATTAATTATGATATTATGTTTTAATAATTTTTAATAATTTTGGTATTTTCATTTATTGGTTGTCCTTAGCGCTGCATGATATTACTATTATCTAGAGTATGTGTCTGACTCTTTTATGCTGGCTGCTTTGGTAATTTGGGTTAAAACCTTGTTTTTTATTAATGTGTTTTTAGTCTGTAAAGGTTAATCCCTTATAGCTACCAATCAATTATTGGGTTTCTAGCGCAGCGTTAACCCTTTTTGGGTTTTTTTACATATAATGTTATAGTTTGTCATAGACCCTTCCATTCTGAAAATATTGTTACATGGAATAATATTTTTTCTTAGTAAATTTGTGATTTTCCTAACCATAAATTTTGTTTAAGGTCATTTTGGAGAAGACAGGCTCAACTTGTCAGTACAAGACCAAACTCTATTGCAAGCTCCTTCCCACAGCTCATGTCTAATGTGGATGCTGCTTACGAAGTGGCGGAAAGAGGAACTGCATATTTTTTTAAAGGTAAAACAGATGATACAAAACAACATGGATCCCCCAAGGTTAGTAACTAAAGCCATAGCAGACCATCCAACCAGAGCCAGTTCAACCATAAAGCAAGCTTGGCAGGGGCCTAAGACCTAGTGGATATCCAGTTGGCACAGCTACAACTTTTATACATCTGCTTGGCACCTCACAGGAGAGGATGTTCTTGTAAGGCAATTGATGTCTGAGTACACAAAACCAGTACTGGCAATGCAAATGGGTAAGCTTTGCTGTGATTTTTGAAATCCTTATCAATGTAAAAGGGAATGCCAAATCTACTCTGCTTAGGACATTGTTCCGCCTTAATCCATATCTGCATCCAGCTGTGGTCTGGCCCAGAAGCATATAGGCCAGAGCTGTCTGGCTTCATAGTGGCTTATGCAGCATTTGGCAAATACAGTTGGATGAAATGAATGTAAAGATTTAATACAACTGCTATGAAAACAATTAGTATTCTGTAGCATTATAGAAATTGCCTTCAAAATTGAAATTAGAGAGGGGTTACTAATGAATTAGCTATGGTTCCCCATCAAAGTTAGAGCCCTGTGGATGCCTATCAAAATATAGTTTAGAGAGGTGTAGAGTGAGACTGTTACATTGCAGGATATATTTGATTCAGTACTATAATGATGACATTTGTATAATTAAGGCCAAGTTCACACTGGAATTGAAAACAGGCGTTTGAGGGGCATTTTTAACGCCCCTCAAACGCCTATGCAAATGATACAATGTTCACATTACCAAAACATGAAGCGTTAGTGTCGCTTTGCTTCAAAATTGAAGCCCCGTGTCCAGTCTGGAGTCATTTGAAGCCTTTCGATGCCACCCATTCAAGTCTATGGTAACGCTTCGCAAACGCACTGGCAGGTGTTTGCAGCACGTTAGAATTAGTTTTAAAAAAATCATGCAGGAAGAATATAATGTCTCACAATACCAGGTAATGATAGAGGAGAGCATAGAGTGTCCTGCAGTTACTTCCTTCCATGCACTTCCTGTTTGTGCTGCTTGAAGATGGCTGACATCAATGTGTCTCTGTTGATCCAAGAGGTAGAAAACCGGTCAGAATGATATGATCCCAGCAAGCCAAGCTACTGTGATGCATGGATTGAAATATGTGACTGGTCTGTGCAAACAGTTGGGAATCATTTTCTCCAAAGAGGGAGAATAAATGAAACATTCACCAAGAAGCCACACTTCAAATTGTTTATTTCCTGTAATGTCACTTCCCTTTTAAAAATAGACATTTGTGGAGCATTTTTAACGTGCCTTAATGAGTATCAAACGCGTCAAAACCACACATAGGGTGTTTAGGAAGCATTTTGTAAACTCATCATTAATGCTTGTAAAAGGTCAGTCTAACACCCATACTAAAAGCTCATTGACACCAGTCTTATGCTCATACTAAAAGCTCATTGATACCAATCTTACACCCATACTAAAGGCTCATTGACACCAGTCTAATGCTTATACTAAAAGCTCGTTGACGCCAGTCTTACACCCATACTAAAAAGCTTGTTGCCGCCATTCTAATGCCCATACTAAAGCTCATTGATGCCAGTCTAACGCCCATACTAAAAGCACATTGATGTCAGTCTTATGCTTATACTAAAAGCTCATTGACGCCAGTCTTATGCCCATACTAAAAAGCTTGTTGCCGCCAGTCTAATGCCCATACTAAAGCTCATTAACGCTAGACTATATTCATAGTAGGTAAGGTTGAATAAAGACAATAATCCAGTTAAACCTGTGTAGGTGCACGTCTGTCAGTGTCTATATTTCCCATATCTCTGTATGTCGTGTTCCTTAAGATGCACACCTAATGCCCTGTACACACAATAGGATTTTTCGACAATAAAATCCATGTTTTTTTTCCGACGGATGTTGGCTCAAACTTGTCCTGCATACACACGGTCACACAAATGTTGTCGGAAATTCCAAACGACAAGAAAGCGGTGACGTACAACACGTACGACGAGCCGAGAAAAATGAAGTTCAATAGTCAGTGGATCTTCTGCTTAATTCCGAGCATGCATGGAATTTTGTGCATCGATCAGAATTTCCGACAACGGATTTTGTTGTTGGAAAATTTGAGATCCAGATCTCAAATTTTGTTTGTCGGAAATTCCGACGGAAAATGTCCGATGGAGCCTACACATGGTCGGAATTTCCGACAACAAGCTCCCATCGAACATTTGTTGTTGGAAAATCCTATCGTGTGTACGGGGCATAAGAGTCTCTTAAAACTATCAATACTCCCCGCAGCCACCACCATTTGTAGAAGAGAGTTCCACATCGCTATTGCCCTGACAGTGAATAACCCCCTTCGCAGTTTAACCTCTTCAGATCCGTGCTATTGCCGAATGACGGCAACAGCGCGGACCTGCTTTGCCGGGACGACGTCTATTGACATCGTCCCGTGCACGAGCGGCCTGCGCGCCCCCTGCAGGGCGCATGCGGCACGCTCGGTGATTAGCGAGTCTATGAAACTCACCTGATCACAGATCAGAGTAAGGGGTCGGTCCCGACCCCTTACCACATGATCAGTTGTCAGCCAATGACAGCTGATCATGTGATGTAAACAGAGCCGTAATCGGCTATTTTTTCTCCTCGTGCTGAACGCATGAGGAGGAAAAAAAACCCGATCACCGGCGGCCGTGAGAGGGAAATCAGTCCCGATCACGTCGATCATCTGTGCCCCCTGCCAGTGACACCTAGCAATAGGCACCCATCATGCCCACAGTGCCACCCATCAATGCCCACAGTGCCACCCATCAGCGCCCACAATCAGTGCCACAACAGTGCTGCCCATCAGTGTCACCTACCAGTGCTCATAAGTGCCCATCAGTGCTGCCCATCAGTGCCCCCATCAGTGGCACCTATCAGTGCCACCTATCTGTGCCACCCATCAGCGCCCATAAGTGGCCATCAGTGCTGCCTTATTTGTGCCCATCAGTACCGCCTTATCTGTCCCCATTAGTGCCGCCTTAACTGTGCCTATCAGTGCAGCCTATCAGTGCCCACCAGTGCCGCCTCATCATCGCATATCAATGAAGGAGAAAAATTACCTGTTTGCAAAATTTTATAAAAAACTATGAAACATTATTTTTTTTCAAAATTCTCCATCTTTTTTTTGTTTGTGTAGCAAAAAATAAAAATCCCAGCTGTGATTAAATACCACCAAAAGAAAGCTCTATTTGTGGGAAAAAAATGATAAAAATGTCATTTGGGTACAGCGTTGTATGATGGCGCAAATGTCATTCAAAGTGCGTCAGCGCTGAAAGCTGAAAATTGGTCTGGGCAGGAGGGGGGGTTTAAGTGCCCAGTAAGCAAGTGGTTAAGGTTAAACTTTGCAGTTTAAGGTTAAGGAGCGTTTGTTAAGAATTAGAAATTTAGTCAAGTGTGAACAAGCCTTAGGATCGTACACACAGGCAAACAGTGGTGTAGAGTCACAGGGTCCCCAAAACCACAGTCATAACTTGGATCGAGGACCTCAGGAGCCCCTGCAATGATTACGCAGAGTTCTAAGAATTTGTTTTTCTTCTTGACAGACAGTAACAAAAAAAAAAAAAACAGGGAATGCAGATCTATAGGGGAACTCATCCACAAATAAGGAGTGGCTTAAATGGTGTCACCACACATACACAATTCAAGTATATCGAGATACAGTATATACTCATCGTTAATGATAACAATGGAACTAACATGCAGCTCTGTTGATTTCCATAATTCATTCCTGTGCAAGCAATTTTATTTCCTTAGAATGTGATTGTGTATTATTTGCAAAGTTAAATTGCACCACACTTCACTAAGCTCTGGTTATGGTTCCTGTGTAGTGTGCAACTTCCCTTGCAAATAAAACTGCCGTTTTGCCTTTAGTAAATCAATCCACATGCGAACCATAGCGAAAGCAAACTTTCACATCATGGCCTGCTGCTATAAGTGCACTGAGATGAGACCAGAGATGGATTAAAAGCAGAACGAGGCCATAGGCAAGGTAATCGCTTTGCCTCCCCTCCAAAGCACATCAGCTTTCATTGACTTGCAATAGCTAAATCTGGTACACTATTTTCATCAGTTGTGTTGTATACCTGATTTACTGCAGGGCCATGAAGGTTATATCTGGGCCTCCTAGACACCCTGCCTAGGTTGCCTTTGGGATGAGCCAGCTCTGAATGGGACTGTAGTGTCTGGAGGGAGAGGGGGATTGATAAAAGACAGGGATGAGGGGTAGCCCACACTGTCATAGCCCATGAATAAAGACTGAAGATTCTTGAAGACACACATGCATCTAAAAAAAAAAAAAGCAAACCTTGCTGCTCAATGCTCTGAAGAATGCCCATATACCATTTTACCGACTGCAGGTTATCATGCATACCTGGTGCAGGTCAACACTGTAGCTCACCACACAGAGTAAGGTGGACTCCCATGAATGTTATTACATGATTAAGCACTAAATGACAATCTTAAGACACACAAACACATCTACCTGTGAATGGGTTCTAAGGGCTTATTTACAGGGGCATCAAAAATGCAGCATTTAATTTTGTACAGTGTACACTGTGTTTTATATATGCTTTACTATAGAAGTCACTGGGGCCATGCACACAGCTGCTTATGCTAATGAAAATTTGTGCTGTACATGCAATGGCCCTATTGACCTCTCATGTTGCTGTAAGTCAGAGGTGATGATTACACACTATTGATGGTTACTGAGTCATTTATTCGGCGTGTGGGGGAGGAACTAGCGCTCAAGCTAGTGCCTGAATGCTCAGGGCAGACCTACTGGTATATGGGGAGGCAGGGCCCGAATGGTTCTCAGAGGTGTGAAACTGGCGGCCCTCCAGCTGTTGCAAAACTACAAGTCCCATGAAGCATTGCAAGGCTGACAGTTACAAGCATGGCTCCCACAGGTAGAGGCATCATGGGACTTGTAGTTCTGCAACAGCTGGAGGGCCACCAGTTTGACACCTTTTTAGTTCCCCATCAGATTCATCTGACAGCAGGTGGGAAGAACAGTTTCTGCCTTTGTAGAGCTTGATTGTCCAATCAAAATTCTTCACAGGAGGAAACAGCTCTTCCCATAGTCTGTCATAGCGGATCAGAAACGGGGAGGCCCCATCAGGTCCGCTCTAAAGGCTGGTGGGAATTGTGCTCAAAAGTTTGCATACCCTGACAGAAATTGTGAAATATTGGCATTGATATTGAAAATATAACTGATCATGCCACAAAACTGTCTTATATTTAAGGATAGCAATCACATGAAGCCATTTATTGTCACATAGTTTTTTGGATCCTTTTTAAATCAGAATTATAACAGAAATTACCCAAATTGCCCTGATCAAATGTTTACATACCCTGGAATGTTTGGCCTTGGTACAGACACAGAAGGTGGCACATTCAGGTTAAAATGTCAATTAAAGGTAATTTTCCCACTTTTGTGGCTTTTTAAATCACAACTAGTGTCTGTGTATAAATAGTGAATGAGTTTGTTAGCTCACACATGGATGTGCTAAGCAAGCTAGACACTGAGCCATGAGGAGGTAGAAAAAAACAGTCAAAAGACCTGTGTAACAAGGTAATGAAACTTTACAAAGATGGAAAAGGATATAAAAAGATATCCAAAGCCAGTACTGTTTACTCTTTACTTATTAAGAAGTGGAAAATTAGGGACTCTTTTGATACCAAGCCAACGTCAGGTAGACTAAGAAAGATTGCAGCCACAAATGGCGGAAGAATTGCCTAGGATACAAAGAAAAAGGTCCTGACGAAGCGCACGGTCACGTGTGCGAAACTCGTTGATGTAGGCAGTGCCAACCCAGCCCCACGATCCACCATGTTCCATCATGCGTTCCAGAAAGTGTGCAAGTTAAAACATCAAAACCGCCACTTCCGACCGTAATGACTGGACGAGCTTGCTTCGCATCTACCTGTGGGCTTCCGTAGCCATCTTAACTCGCTTCCGACTGGATGTTCAGTGAATGGACGCTATTCATCAGACTGCCACAAGCTGACTAACTACACCGGCGTCTTTTCATCAGCTGATACCAGCGCACATTTACAGGCTGAACTCTGAGGGAAATGGGTGTCTACTACTACGGCCTCTGCAGCCACAATCTCGGAGTGGTGAGAGCCTCTGGCAACCTATTTTCACAACCCCCATTTACTTTTCCCCTCCTCATTCTGTATACTCCCAGTGGATTTACCTGATTACTCAGAACTGTCTGGATATGCTATACCGGGATAAGGAACTATATAGTTTATACATGCATACATAGTATGCCAACAGCCAGTCTATCCTTTTATATGCGGCTTAATTGTTCTATGCTTACTTAGTCACTTCATCACTGGTACCGGCAGCCTTCTGAATTTAGTACTTGCTAACAGGCCTGGTACGGACTTCAAGCTTAGTTCTATATGTTTGATCCACCAGCTGAGGCAATACCTCTATATTATAACCATACCAGTCCGATATCCGGACATAAAGCATATGCAATTAGCGATTTCTGATTATTTAGGATCAAGAGCAAGCACTGCCCCTTTCATTTTACTAGCAGTTTCATTCCCCTTGTAGCTGGTTCTTGCATGTGTGTGTATGAGTGGGGTTTTGTGGTTGGCGCCATATTGTGACAACGTTATCATTTTTGTGTTTTTATTATTGGGTATACTGGGGGTGACGGTTCCACTGCTATGTCTTAACATTGGCTGTAATTTACATCCAATTTCAATTTCAATAAAGCTTTTTTTCTAAAGTTGATATTCCGTGGTTGATCCTCCTTACAGCCCTTCTTTGGGACATTATTTTGTTCTACTTTTCCTTTTTTTACAAAGAAAAACCCACAGGTAACCGTAGGAGAAATACAGGCTGCTCTCCAAAAAGACGGTGTGGTTGTTTTTTAGGAGCACAATTCAACGATACTTGAACAAAGAAGAGCTGCATGGTTGATCTGCCAGAAGGAAGCCTTTACTGTGCCAATGCCACAAAAAAGCCAATGAGGCATGTCAGAGTGTTATTGAGCATATTGTATCCAGACTTTTTTGTGGAACTTGCGGAGTAAAGGCTTCTTTCTGGAAACTTGACCATGCAGCTCTTTTTTGTTCAAGTATCATCGTATTGTGCTCCTTAAAAACAACCACGCCATCTTTTTCCAGAACAGCCTGTATTTCTCCTGAGGTTACCTGTGGGTTTTTCTTTGTATCCTGAACAGTTTCTGTGGCAGTTGTGGTTGAAATCTTTCTTGATCTACCTGACCTTGGATTGGTATCAAGAGATCCCCGAATTTTCCACTTCTTATTAAGTGATTGAACAGTACTAACTGGCATATACAAGGCTTTCAATATCTTTTTATATAGTTTTCCATCTTTGTAAAGTTTTATTACCTTGTTACTAGGGCTGTGGAAATTAACGATTAATTCCTCGATTAATCGTAAATTTTTTTGATCGGTAGGCTGCCTGCCCTGGGGCCATTTTGGGTTGCAGTGCAGCGCTCCGCTCCCTCCTCCTCCTCCACTATATGTCATACACAGTCTGAGGGCATCTCCGCTGTGTGTCTCCGAGCTGAGTGTGATAGACGCAGTGTTCTGTCTATCACACGAGCTGATCTAGGAGGAGGGCGGGACTTTTCTCACAGTGCGGCCAAAGTTTTCACACTCAGCTCCGAGACACACAGCAGGAGATGCCCGCAGACTGTGTAATCCAGGCACAGGCACTGACTACAGTGAGGCTGTGATTATGGGCACGGTGAGACTGCATTATGGGCACAGTGAGACTGCATTATGGGCACGGCGAGGCTGTGATTATGGGCACGGCGAGGCTGCGATTATGGGCACGGCGAGGCTGCGATTATGTGCATGGTAAGACTGCATTATGGGCACGGTGAGGCTGCGATTATGGGCACGGTGAGGCTGCGATTATGGGCACGGTAAGGCTGAGATTATGGGCACGATGAGGCTGAGTTTATGACATGTGACGTCCTAGCCATGCCCCGCTATGTCCGACTTCGGCCATTGCCATAATAACGGTGCTAAACCAGCTAAAAGTAGTTGGATCCGTATGTGCGTTATAATTAATCGAAATTAGTCGATTAATCGATTTTTAAAAATTGATTAATCGAACACTAAAATTTGAATCCTCAACAGCCCTACTTGTTACGCAGGTCTTTTGACTGTTCTTTTCTACCTCCTCATGGCTCAGTGTTTAGCCTGCTTAGTGCATCCATGTGAGAGCTAACAAACTCATTGACTATTTATACACAGGCACCAATTTAAAAAGCCACAAATGTGGGAAATTAACCTTTAATTGCCATTTTAACCTGTATGTGCCACCATCTGCGTCTGCAGCAAGGCCAAACATTCCAGGGTATTTAAACTTTTGATCAGGGCCATTTGGGTGATTTATGTTATTATGATTTAACTACTTGCTTACTGGGCACTTAAACCCCCCTCCTGCCCAGACCAATTTTCAGCTTTCAGCGCTGTCACACTTTGAATGACAATTGCACGGTCATACAACACTGTACCCAAATTAAATTTTTATCATTTTTTTTCCCACAAATAGAGGTTTCTTTTGGTGGTATTTAATCACAGCTGGGATTTTTATTTTTTGCTAAACAAACAAAAAAAATGGAAAATTTTGAAAAAAAAAATCATGTTTCATAGTTTGTTATAAAATTTTGCAAACAGGTAATTTTTCTCCTTCATTGATATGCGCTGATGAGGCGGCACTGGTGGGCACTGACAGGCTGCACTGATGGGCACGGATAGGCACAGTTAAGGCGGCACTGATAGGCACAATTAAGGCGGCACTGATGGGCACAGATAAGGCGGCACTGATGGGGACAGATAAGGTGGTACTGATGGGCACAGATAAGGTGGCACTGATGGGTGGCACGGATAGGTGGCACTGATGGGCACTGATAGGTTTCACTGTGGGGCACAGATGGGTGGCACTGATGGGCACTTATGGGCACTGGTAGGTGACACTGATGGGCACTGGTAGGTGACACTGATGTGCAGCACTGTTGTGGCACTGATTGTGGGCGCTGATGGGTGGCACTGTGGGCACTGATGGGTGGCACTGTAACGCTGGGTTACGCTGGTGGGCACTGGTAGGCGGCACTGCTGCCTATTGCTAGGTGTCACTGGCAGGGGGCACAGACGATCGCCGTGATCGGGACTGATGTCCCTCTTTTGGACAATTTTTACTTAGGGGTGTACTCACTTTTGTTGCCAGCGGTTTAGATATTAATGGCTGTGTGTTAAGTTATTTTGAGGAGACAGCAAATTTATACTGTTATAAAAGCTGTACACTCACTACTTTAGCAAAGTGTGATTTCTTCTGTGTTGTCTCATGAAAAGATATAATAAAATATTTACAAAAATGTGAGGGGGTGTACTCACTTTTCTGAGATACTGTATATACACTGTATTACCAAAGGTATTGGGACGCCTGCGTTTACACGCACATGAACTTTAATGTCATCCCTTAGTCTTAGTCTGTAGGGTTCAATATTGAGTTGGTCCACCCTTTGCAGCTATAACAGCTTCAACTCTTCTGGGAAGGCTGTCTACAAGGTTTAGGAGTGTGTCTATGGGAATGTTTGACCATTCTTTCAGAAGCGCATTTGTGAGCTCAGGCACTGATGTGGACGAGAAGGCCTGGGTCGCAGTCTGCGCTCTAATTCATCCCACTGGTGTTCTATCAGGTTGAGATCAGGACTCTGTGCAGGCCAGTCAAGTTCCTTCACCCCAAACTCGCTCATCCATGTCTTTGTGGACCTAACCGCGTAATTTTATTGAGATTCAGTGGTGGCTGGTGTTTTTTTTTTTTTTTTTGATCGACTGGCACCCCCCGCCAAACTAGTCGGGTCACCCACACATCCCCCACCCCCCACAGGGTCTCTCAGTAGGTCATGCGGTCCCGCACTTTCCCCATCTAGGTTGCGGGCAAGCAGCGCTCCTCCTCTGCATCACTCACGCTGTGCATCTCCGCCATCCTCCTCCTAGGCGTCCAATAGGATCACCTTTCAGCCAATGGAGTGACAGATGTCAGGACCCACTTCCTGATTGGCCGGGGGGAAAATCTGTGTGACAATAGCGAATATTTATTCGCTATTGTCGCACAAGTGGGTGTTTTTTTGAAGCTTATTAGAGTCTCTGGCTCTAATCACATGCTTCAAAAAAAAAAAAATATTGGAAGCCATGTGTCTGGTGCCCCACATGTAGATTGTCGGACCGGATGCATCAATGGGGGGGGTGCCGTCCCTGCGCCCCTAATAGACGGGCCGCTGCTGTTGAGATTAGTGGTTGCCTGTGTCCTAGCATCTACCTGTCTAGCTGAGCAGCTGTGGTGGCCAATATAGTCTATTTATGCTATGTGCATGTATACCTTGCTTAAACGTTTCATGCATACAGAGCACTTGTATGTAGGATCTTCCTGGCAGAAGATGCCAGCAAGATCTTGCGCAGAAAACTGAAGCGCTGTGTGAATGAGACCTAAAAACAAAAAATAAACTAAAGAACCATTTGCAAATATTAATGTAATAGAGTGCCTTGAAAAAATATTCATATCCCTTGAAATTTTCCACATTTTGTCATGTTACAACCAAAAACATAAATGTATTCTATTGGGATTTTATGTGGCAGACCAACACAAAGTGGCACATAATTGTGAAGTGGAAGGATAATGATAATTCAGCCTCCTTTTACTTTGATACCCATAACTAAAATCTAGTGGAACCAATTGCCTTCAGAATTCACCTAATTAGTAAATAGAGTCCACCTGTGTGTAATTTAATCTCAGTATAAATGCAGCTGTTCTGTGAAGCCCTCAGAGAGAACCTTAGTGAACAAACAACATCATGAAGACCAAGGAACACACCAGACAGGTCAGGGATAAAGTTGTGGAAAAGTTTAAAGCAGGGTTAGGTTATAAAATAAATATCCCAAGCTTTGAACATCTCACGGAGCACTGTTCAATCCATCATCCAGAAATGGAAAGAGTATGGCCTAACTTCCACCCTTCCAAGACATGGCCACCTAAACTGACAGGCCAGGCAAGGAGAGCAATAATCAGAGAAGCAGCCAGGAGGCCCATGGTAACTCTGGAGGAGCTGCAGAGATCCACAGCTCAGGTGGGAGAATCTGTCCACAGGACAACTAATAGTCGTGCACTCCACAAATCTGGCTCTTATGGAAAAGTGGCAAGAAGAAAGCCATTGTTGAACGAAAGCCATAAGAAGTTCTGTTTGCTGTTTGCGAGAGGCCATGTGGGGGATACAGCAAACATGTGGAAGAAGGTGCTCTGTTCAGATGAGACCAAAATTGAACTTTTTGGCCTAAAAGCAAAATCATTTTCCTTCCACTTCACAATTACGTGGTGCTACTTTGTGTTGGTCTATAACATAAAATCCCAATAAAATACATTTACTTTTTTGGTTGTAATATGACAAAATGTGGAAAATGTCAAGGAGTATAAATACTTTTTCAAGGAATTGTAGTTTATATACATGCACAGAACTTGAAATATTTGGCACTTGGTTTACATTTGCTATGTAGTAAGTAGGGATGAGCCCGATGTTTGAGTCGAACGTAAGTTCGACTCAACATCGGGGGTTTCACCTGTGCGACAAACAGCGAACATTATGCGGTGTTCGCTGCAAATTCTAAAGCCACGGAACACCGTCAAAGTCTATGGGACACTAACATGAAAAACCAAAAGTGCTCATGTTAAAGGCTTATATGCAAGTTATTGCCATAAAAAGTGTATGGGGACTAGGGATGAGCCGAACAGCCCCCCCCCCCCCGGTTCGGTTCGCGGCAGAACATGCAAAAAATTTGTGCGAACACCGTGTTAAAGTCTATGGGACTCGAACGTGAAAAATCTAAAGTGCTAATTTTAAAGGCTAATATGCAAGTTATTGTCATAAAAAGTGTTTGGGGACCCGGGTCCTGCCCCAGGGGACATGTATCAATGCAAAAAAAAGTTATAAAAACTGCAGTTTTTTTGGGAGCAGTGATTTTAACCACTTGCCGCCTGGCATATAGCAAAATGTGGTGGTTTCAAAAAGAAATTATTGTATAAATACCATATATGGGGTATAAGTTGGTGCGAGTGTAGTAAGTAGTTACTACACTCGCA
Organism: Aquarana catesbeiana; assembly: GCF_042186555.1. Taxonomy (NCBI): domain Eukaryota; kingdom Metazoa; phylum Chordata; class Amphibia; order Anura; family Ranidae; genus Aquarana; species Aquarana catesbeiana. The sequence goes on along the minus strand of NC_133325.1, from coordinate 80,135,125 downwards.
CCAACTTATACCCCATATATGGTATTTATACAATAATTTCTTTTTTCTATTTTTCATGTCCCATACTCCATTTTTTACTTTACTCTTACTCTTTGACATTTATTACAACCCGTTTAGACTTACTTCAATTTTTCCTTTACTCTCAGGGATTCCATTTCTTGCCTCAGTATACCACTCTGGCCGATATGCATCCGCGGAACGCGGGGGAAACACCCTCTGAATTAGGTCACCATTGAGTGATATACTTTCAGGCTAATTTATGATAACCACGGTGTTAAAGGGACAGCAACCTCACCAGCATTAATTGTCCAATGCTATCTTAACCTTAGATTCTTAATGCAACTTAACGGAACATACCAATAATTATTCTACCTCCAAATACTATGTTGTGATAATTTACTTATCATGTTACATTTTAATCACCTCAGATGAACTTCTCTTTTCTTCTCTTCTACACCCCTGAAGAAGGACTAAAATACTATATATCCCGAAACGCGTTGGGTGTGAAAAGAGTCTCTTCATGAATTTACTGTGTGGTGACAGTAATGAATTTTTCAAGATGCTAATGTTTCGTTGAATGTAATGTATACAATGTTTTAATATAATTTGTCTTTAAATAAAACTTGTTAAATTTTAAATACTTTGCTATACTCCTTTTAAATATTTGTAACTAACTTCTTAAAAGTGCCTATAAAGTCCGCTTAGGGGAACCCATTTTCATATTTACCTGCTCATTGGATGTGGCACTGCTCTTTTAAACCTAGGGGGGCCTGTCACCCCTTATTTTATCACGATGTAAATAGGAAGAGCCGCTGACAGACGCGAATAGAGGAGAGACGATCGGCTGCTCTCCTGACAGGGGGGGTCTGTGCTGATTGTTTATCAGCACAGCCCCCCTCGGATCCGGCCCAGGACCACCAGGGAAGCCGCCCAGGACCACCAGGATGGCCACCACACTGGACCACCAGGTATGCCCCCTAGACCCCCAGGGAAATACCAATATGTGCCCAGGCAGCTGCCAATCTGTGCCCAGGCAGCTGCCAATCAGTGCCCACTCCAATGCCTACCAGTGCCACTAGGGATGCCTATCAGTGCCTCATATCAGTGCCACGTATCAGTGCCGCCTATTAGTGCCCAGCAGTGCCGCCTATCAGTGCCACCCATGAGTGCCCATCAGTGCTGCATATTAGTGCCACCCATCAGTGCTGCCTACCAGTGCCCATCAGTGCCGCATATCAGTGCCCATCGTCAGTGCCCGTCAGTGCCCGCTCATTGGTGCCACCTCATCAGTGCCGTTGTATCAGTGCCTGTCAGTGCCACCTTATCAGTGCCAATCAGTGAAAGAGAAAACTTACTTATTTGCAAATTTTTTTAACAGAAACAAAAGCAAAACTTTTATTTTTTTTCAAAATTTTCGGTCTTTTTTTATTTGTTTAGCAAAAAATAAAAACCGCAGAGGTGATCAATTACCACCAAAAGAAAGCTCTATTTGTGGGAACAAAATGATAAAAATGTAATTTGGGTACAGTGTAGCATGACCGCGCAATTGTCATTCAAACTGCGACAGCGCTGAAAGCTGAAAATTGGTCTGGGCAGTAAGGTGTATAAGTGCCCTGTATTGAAGTGGTTAATAATGCTTAAAGTAAAACAATAAAAGTGAAATATTCCTTGAAATATCGTGCCTGGGGGGTGACTATAGTATGCCTGTAAAGTGGCGCATTTTTCCTGTATTTAGAACAGTCCCTGCACAAAATGACATTTCTAAAGGAATAAAAGTCATTTAAAACTGCTTGCGGGTGTAATGTAATGTTGCCCCTCCAGCCCATTACCAGGCCCTTTGGGTCTGGTTTGGATAATAAGGGGAACCCCGCACCCAAATTAAAAAAAAAAAAAAAGGCGTTGGGCCCCCAGGCCCTAAATACTCTAAACAGCAGCAGTATACAGGCGGTCCCCGGGTTACAAACAAGATAGGGACTGTAGGTTTGTTCTTAAGTTGAATCTGTTTGTAATTTGGAACAGGTACATTTTTTAAGTGTAGCTCCAGCCAAAAAATCTATTTTTAAGCTTTTTGGATAACATAGGGAAGGGTTATCATCACCCCTGTAACATTTGTTTTTCTGTCTGAGCCCCTGTTCAGAAGATTTCACCTCACTTTCTGTCCCAATGACAATTTTTAGAAAATTTTGGGTTATTAGGGAAACAAGGATTGGTGATAAAGCATCAGAGGAGACACCTTTTTCCCATATTAACTCTTACAAGAGAGAATTTCCCTTCCTGGGGGTAGATTTCCTCTCACTTCTTGTTGTCTCCCTCCGTTTGTAAGTAGGAGTCGTTTGTAAGTCGAATGTTTGAAATTAGGGGATCGCCTGTATATACTATAAGGCCTGCCCTATTCACTGTGCGGAAAATTGGGCCTTAGGTGTTGGTGGTACCAGAACACTGTAAGCCCTCACAGTTACTCTTGGTGGGCACTGGAACGGGCCCGGCTGTGAAATATTATATCAAGAATTGTAATTACGCGCCCCTGTTAAACAGGGGCATAAAAATTGGGCCTTAGGAAGTGGTGGTGGTGGCACAACACTGTAAAGCCTCACAGATACTTTTGTTAAGGGCAGGAACAGGCCCTGCTGTGAAATATTCGATCAAAAATTGTAATTACGCTCCCCTGTTAAACAGGGGCATAAAAATTGGGCCTTGGGCGGTGGTGGTGGTGGTGGTGATGGCACAACACTGTAAAGCCTCACAGATACTTTTGTTGAGCGCAGGAACAGGCCCTACTGTGAAATATTAGATCAAAAATTGTAATTACACGCCCCTAATAACAGGGGCAGAAAAATTGGGTCTTAGGCAGTGGTGGTGGTGCCCTGAACCGAAAATATTCATATAAGCTATCTTCATGAGGATTGAGGAGGAATAGGATAGTCACTCAGCATAATAGGATAGTTACTCAGCATATGCAGTCTTCAAGGGATCCCACATCCATAGAAAAATCAATCAGTTACATCAGGTGCTTGGTAGCTGGTGATCCAAGACTGATTCATTTTTATGAATGTGAGCCGATCAACAGAGTCTGTGGACAGGTGCACTCTGTGATCAGTTACAAGGCCTCCAGCAGCACTGAATGTGCGTTCAGAAAGAACGCTGGATGCAGGACAGGCCAGTAGCTCAATTGCATATTGAGCAAGCTCTGGCCAGTGGTCCATCCTCAAGGCCCAGTAACCCAGTGAATGTTCTGGTGGAAAGGTCTCCAAGTCTGATCTTGCCCCTAGATATTCCTGCACCATGTAATTCAGACACTGGCAATGGTTGCTGGAACTGATCCGACCTGGGCGCTGAGGACTGAAGAATTTTCTGAAGGCATCAGTCAGCTGGCCACCTTCTCCACCGCTCTTCCTGTGACTGAACGAAGCCTCAGCAACATGTTGTCCAGCACCAGGAAATTGTAACCTCCCAGGCTCTGGAAACGCATTGCACAAACTTTTCTGCAAGGCCTTCCAAAGATGTTTTATCCTCTGCGAAGGCTGGGTAAGTTCTGCAACCTTACCCTTGTAACGTGGATCAAGAAGGGTTGCCAGCCAGTAATGATCCCTCTCCTTGATACCACAAATCCTAGGGTCCTTTCACAGGCTTTGCAGGATCAGGGAGGCCATGCAGCGTAAGTTTGCAGAGGCATTTGATCCTGAGTCCTCTGGGTCACTAAGGATCACATGATCCTCAACTACCTCCTCCCAGCCAAGTACAACTCCATGGGTTTCTGGGGACTGCAAACGATCCCTTGAAGACTGCGAAGACGGCTGCTGATTCTGAGTGTTTTCCTCCACCTCCATGCTGACACAATCCTCCTCCTTCTTGTAATGGAAATTTGTAAGTTCTGTATATAATTTTATTGTATTTTGTATGTATTGCACATTGCCTTCACTGTGCAACAGCACTAATAATGTTTTCAGTAAATGTTTACATTCTTTTGAGTCCTGATTAGAATAAGCCTGCCTATGTAACGCCCCTTGTTACCATAAACGTACAATTGTAATATTAATGTGATACCTACGTAATCATGTGCATAAAAACCTTCAATTGCGTCATAATAAAGCAGAACAGTAATTTGGAAAGATGCAGAGCGTATCTTTTGTGTCTGTTCCCTTCTCTTCTTCTTCCTGTGTGATCGGCGGGCCTGCAGGAATACTAGTATCTGGATAAAGGGGACCTTGAGAGGTAAGGAAGTCCTCCTCTTCCTCCACCATTAGCATCACCACTAGCATTTTGGAGGCGTGGTGGCGGAACAAGCTCCAACAATACTGAACCCTGTCCTGCATCCTTCCCAGCTGCCAGCAGAGTTACCCAGTGCGCCGTGAAAGAAAGGTAACGTCCCTGTCCATGCCTGCTGGACCATGAGTCAGCAGTAATATGCACCTTACTGCTGACCACCCTGTCCAACAAGGCCAAGACATTGCCTTCCACATGCTGGTAGAGAGCCGGAATGGCCTTCCGTGAAAAGAAATGTTGTATGGGAACCTGCCACTGAGGTACCGCACATTCCACAAATTTAAGAAAGGGGGCAGAGTCTACCAGCTGAAAAGGCAGCAGTTGCAGTGCTAGCAATTTGGCCAAGCTAGCATTCAGACGCTGAGCATGTGGATGGCGGGGACCGAATTTCTTTTGACGGTTTAGCAACTGGGGTAGGGAAATTTGCCTGATAAAATCTGATGTTGGTGTACCGCTAGCAGATTGGCCGCAAGTACTTGGGACACGTATTTCTATACCTTCATTCCTCTCAGTACAGGTTTCTGAGAGGACTGGAGGCATAGTGGGGTTGGAGATCCCAGTTGATGAGGAGAAAGGAGAGGTCTGCCTTGTACTTTGAAGTGGGTCTTTTAAGTGCTGTTGCCAACAGACTGCATGGGAGGCCATCATATGTCTGGCCAAGCATGTGGTGCCCAAGCAGCTGCTGTTTTGGCCACGCGTCATACGCTTCAGACATATGTTGCAAACAGCAACGGTGCGATCTGCCGCACACGTGTCAAAAAATGCCCACACCAAAGAACTTTTCAAAATATGTGGGGATTCAGCAGTGCCCTGCACCTGCTTGGCTCTGTGGTGTGATGCAATAGGGGAGCTGCCCCCTGGAGGCCATCCTGCCTCGTTGGAGATGTGCCTCCTCCTCCTCCTCTCTTCTATCAGACACCCAAGTAGAGTCAGTGACCTCATCATCCCCTCCCTCCTCGTCACTGGAGCAAACCTGGCAGTAAGCTGCAGCTCGGGGAACATGACTGCAAGTTTCTTGACCTTCTTGGGCACCACCTCTCTCTAAGCTCAGGTTACTCCCTTCCTCAACCTTGGTACCATCATCGGAGCATTCAAATCGGTGCGCATCCTCCTGCAGCATGTACCAGACACTGTGGTCGAATAAAATGATTCTTCCATGCATGATGGTGGCGCTAGGGAAGGAGTGACTATTGACATGGAGCTGATGGAATCAGCCGCTTTGGCAGCTGCATTGGCAGGCAAACTACTCTGAGCCTGGGTGACAGAGGATGAGGAGGATGAGGAGGGCTTTGTTATCCATTCCACCAACTCTTCAGCATGTTGTGGCTCAATAACACGGCCAGCTGCAGAAAAAAAGGACAAGCGTGCCCCACGGCCTCCTGCTGAGGATGCACCATGTCCACAACCAACACTGTCGACTGTAGACACAGAGCCTGCTTGCCCTCTTTTAGTGGCCTGTGAGCGTCTGCCTCTCCTTGGTGGCCTTCCGGACATGCTGTAAATTCTGTTTAGCAAAACCACACTACACTGTATTGTGTACTGTGTACAACACCAGAAAAGTAGTAGCAACTGCACTAGGGGTACACGGTACTGTGTACACCAACAGAAGTGTAATAACAACTATGGGTGTACTGTATTGTGTACACCACCAGAAGTCTAATAGCAACTATGGGTGCACTGTATGTATTGTGTACTGTGTACACCACCAGAAAAGTAGTAGCAGCTGCACTAGGGGTGCATGGTACTGTGTACACCAACAGAAGTGTAATAACAACTATGGGTGTACTGTATGTATTGTGTACTGTGTACACCACCAGAAAGGTAGTAGCAAGTGCACTAGGGGTGCACGGTACTGTGTACACCAATAGAAGTGTAATAACAACTATGGGTGTACTGTATATATTGTGTACTGTGTACCCCACCAGAAAAGTAGTAGCAACTGCACTAGGGGTGCATACTGTGTACACCGCCTGAAGTATATTAGAAAAAGTACACCAGGAACGGCCTGCAGTCAGATATAGCTAAACTGGATACAGTGGATATATATATATATATATATATATATATATATATATATATATATATATGAGACTGTCTGTCCTGTCTGCTCAATCTAAATGACACTCTCTCTCCGTTCACACCAACAACACACTACACGGGGCTGACGTGCAGACAGCCTTATATAGTGTGGGGACGTGGCACCCTGCCTTTGGCCAATTATGGCTCTCTTAGCTGAGGGCGCTGGGATTGGCCAAAGCATGCAGGTCATTGTGCATGCTTTGGCCAATCATCATACAGCAATGTACTGCGCTTCCGCAGTGCATTATGGGCCGTTACGCACCACTCAAATTTGGCGCGAATGGCCCATAATGTTCGGTTTTTGACAAACGGGCGAACAGGCAATGTTTGAATCAATCTCATGTTTGACCCGAACAGAAAGCTCATCCCTAATGGGGACCCTGGTCCTGCCCCAGGGGACATGTATCAATGCAAAAAAAAGTATTTAAAATAGCTGTTTTTTCAGGAGCAGTGATTTTAATAATGCTTACCCTCGGTTCACACTGGGATGACTTGTCAGGCGACCTAGTCGCCTGACAAGTAGCGTCCCATTCTGTGCAATGGAACCGTCGCTCTGACTTATAAAAAGGTTCCTGTATGACTTTGGGGGCGACTTTGCATTGACTTCTATACAGAAGTCATTTTGCAAGTCGCCGCTGAGTCGTGTCCTGGGTCGCCTGAGGCAGTCGCGATGTAAGTCGTGCTGCCTCAGTGTGAACCGACCCTTAAAGTGAAACAATAAAAAAGGAAATATTTCTTTAAATATCATGTCTGGGGGGTGTCCTTAGTATGCCTGTAAGCTAGTGCATTTTTCCCGTATTTAGAACAATACCACAGCAAAATGACTTTTCTAAAGGAAAAAAAGTATTTTAAAACTCCTCGCGGCTGTAATGAATTGTCGGATCCCGGCAATATAGATAAAAATCATTGAATAAAACGGCATGGGTTCCCCTCCCTCAGTCCCTCAGGCCCTTTGGGTCTGGTATGAATATTAGGGGGAACCCCGCACCAAAATTGAAAAAAAAAAAATGCATGGGGGTCCCCCCAAAATCCATACCAGGCCCTTCAGGTCATGTGACATCAGAAGGGGGTGGGGTCACCCGTTTATGTCACTGGGTGGCCCCGCCCCCAGCTATATAACAGCAGTCATTGCGAAGAGGTTTCGGTCGGCGGGAGCCTCCCATTGAGGCGGAGTTGTTGCGCTATAAACAAAAAAACAGCGACAATTTTGAAAAAAAAAACAATATTTTTTACTTCTTGCTATAATAAATATTCCACATTTATTTTTTTTTTAAACAAATTTCTACATCAGTTTAGGTCTATATATAGACCCAAGTGGAAACCCCGGCGTTTCCCCTTGTCAGAGGGGGGCGGGGTCATGTGACGGGTGGCACCGCCCTCAGCTACATAAGAGCTGTCAAGCTAGCGCCGCATCATTGGCTGGGTGCCTCCGGTGGAGGCAGGATCCTGTGCGTGTACCTCGCTGGAGTCGCTAGAGATCATCCATCGCTGGAGTTCGAGAACTGGATTACATCGCTGGAGTAGGAGCATGGATTTATTGGATTACATCTCTGGAATCTCTTTTTTATTTTTAATAAAGGATTTGTCCGAAGCCATCTCCTGTGTTTTTTTTTAACATTTTGACACTTTCTTTTTGTGAAATGGTAGGGGTACAATGTACCCCTTACCAATTTACATGGGGGGGGCCGAGATCTGGGTGTCCCCTTTGTTAAAGGGGGCTTTCAGATTCCGATAAGCCCCCCGCCCGCAGACCCCCACAACCACCGGGCAAGGGTTGTGGGGATGAGGCCCTTGTCCCCATCAACATGGGGACATCCTCCCCATGTTGAGGGCATGTGGCCTGGTACAGTTCAGGAGGGGGGGCACTCTCTCATCCCCCCTCTTTTCCTGCGGCCTGCCAGGTTACGTGCTCGGATAAGGGTCTGGTGTGGATTTTTAGGGGAAACCCCACGCCATTTTTTAAAATTTTGCTGCAGAGTTCCCCTTAATATCCATACCAGACCTGAAGGGCCTGGTAATGGAATTTTGGGGGACCCCCACGCATTTTTTAAAAACATTTTTCAATGACTTTTATGTGTATTGTCCGGACCGACAATTCATTAATAGCCGACACTGGCGCTAGCACTTTTAAATGACTTTTTTTTCCTTTAGAAATGTCATTTTGCTCTCGGACTGTTATAAACACGGGAAACATGCGCTACTTTACAGGCATACTATAGACACCCCCCAGGTACGAAATTTAAAGGAATATTTCACTTTTATTGTTTCACTTTAAGCATTATTAAAATCACTGCTCCCCAAAAAACGTCTATTTTTAAAACTTTTTTTGCATTGATACATGTCCCCTGGGGCAGGACCCGAACACTTTTTATGACAATAACTTGCATATTAACCACTTCAAGACCGCCGCACGACGATGTACGTACAAACTTTGAACGGGGATATCGTTGTTATGGCAGCAGCTAGCTGCCATAACCCCGGTATCCCCGTTTTCGTGCGATCCGGTGCCCTCCGCCGCTTACCCGAGCCGTCGGTAGCGGCGGAGGCGATCGCGTCCTGCTCAGTGGTTTGTCTGGAGACGAGTGAGGCCAAGATGGCGCTCACTCATCTCCATGACACTGCTGGGCGGAAGCGATGTCAAAACGTCACTTCCGTCCACGCCTCTTAAAGGCACATTTTTTCAAATGTCATTTTTTATTGCATTTTAGTGTAAATATGAGATCTGAGGTCTTTTTGACCCCAGATCTCATATTTAAGAGGTCCTGCCATGCTTTTTTCTATTACAAGGGATGTTTACATTCCTTGTAATAGGAATAAAAATGACACCATTTTTTCTTTTTTTTTTAAACAGTGTAAAAATAAATAAAATATTGTAAAAGAAATAATAAAAATAAATTTTTTTTTTTAAAACCCCCCTGTCCCGAAGAGCTTGCGCGCAGAAGCGAACGCATACGCGAGTAGCACCCGCATATGAAAACGGTGGTCAAACCACACATGTGAGGTATCGCAGCGACCGGTAGAGTGAGAGCAATAATTCTAGCCCTAGACCTCCTCTGTACCGCAAAATAAGCAACCTGTAGAATTTTTTAAACGTCGCCTATGGAGGTTTTTGAGGGTAAAAGTTTGACGCCATTCCACGAGCGGGTGCAATTTTCAAGCGTGACATGTTGGGTATCAATTTACTTGGCGTAACATTATATTTCACAATATATAAAAAAATTGGGCTAACTTTACTGTTGTCTTATTTTTTTATTCAAAAAAGTGCATTTTTTCCAAAAAAAGTGCGCTTTTAAGACCGCTACGCAAATACAGTGCAAAAAAAAGTATTGCAATGACCGCCATTTTATTCTCTAGGGTGTTAGAAGAAAAACCATATATAATGTTTGGGGGTTCTAAGTAATTTTCCAGCAGAAAAACCTGTATGTTCTGGATGCGAACCGAACGGGGGGGGGGGGGTGTTTGGCCCATTCCTAATTGTGGCGGACAGATCGGACACTTTTGACACTTTTTTGGGACCACTGACATTTATACAGCGATCAGAGCTAAAAATAGCCACTGATTACTGTGTAAATGTCACTGGCAGGGAAGGGGTTAACACCAGGGGGCGATCAAGGGGTTAACTGTGTTCCCTATAAGTGTTTATAACTGTAGGGGGGATGGGCTTACTGGGACATGACAGAGATCACTGTTCCTGACCACTGGGAACAGTAGATCTTTGTCATGTCACCTGTCAGAATGAGGAAATGCCTTGCTTACATAGCATTTCCACGTTCTGCCTGTGTACAAGGCAATCGCGGGCCACCGGAGGACATCGAGTCCTCCTGGCCTGCAGGCACGCTCCCGCCCGCAACTGAGCCTGCGCGAGCCGTCGTACGCCTGTGGCAATTCGAACAGCAGAGCCATTGTGCCGCCATCAAATGACGACAGCCGGTCTTTAAGTGGTTAAAGGGGGCTTCCAGATTCCGATAAGCCTCCTGCCCGCAGAACCCCACAACCACTGGGCAAGGGTTGTGGGAATGAGGCCCTTGTCCCCATCAACATGGGGACAAGGTGCTTTGGGAGGACCCCAAAGCACCCCCCCATGTTGAGGGCATGTGGCCTGGTATCAGGGCCGATCCTAGGGTCACAGGCGCCTGGGTGCAGAAATATTTCTGGCGCCCCCACATGAGCGTGGTAATCTTACTAATGCCCCCCCTCCCCTAAGGAGTCTTTGTTACCCTGGGATCCTCCCACGATCTCTTAACAATAAGCAAATACAGGAAGAGAAGCAGAGTACTCTAATGGGACCTAGAGGGGGGTCTCTCTGATGGACACAGAGAGGGCCACTGTTAGAAAGAACCCCAACAGGCTCCATTAGAGACTACAATGGGGTGTAATGCATCCTGGTAGTGGGTTGATCTAACAGAGGCCTCCTCTGTGACCATTGGAGGAGAGTCTCTGATAGAAAGAGTCCCCTCCTGAGAGATTACAATAGAGTGTCACTGAACAATAGTAAAAATAAACAACATTCTATTAATATTTGATGCCCAGGCCCAGCCCTAGAAGACTTCACTTACCTTAATGTATACTGGGGCTGGCTGCTGCTCCTCCTGGGGCTGGCTGCTGGTCCTGATTCCTGGCTGCTGGTCCTGGGGCATGGCTTCTGGGGCTGGACTGCTGATCCTTGGGTCTGACTGCTGGGCCCTGGCTGCTGGTTCTGGGGTCTGACTGCTGGGCCCTGGCTGCTGGTCTTGGGCCCTGGCTGCTGGGGCCTGGGCCCTGGCTGCTGGGCCTGGCTGCTGAGGCCTGGCTACTGAGGCCTGGAATCTGCTGGTCTCATTTCTTAAGGCAGTTCTTTGCCCAGTTCCACTTCAGAGCCCTTCAACTAAAGATCTTCTCCAGATAAGATAGCTTACCGTTTTCCTGGACAGGAAACTTTGTCTTACCCCTGTTGTGGCTGCAATCTCCAGTGTTAACCCTGTGCAGGTTATTCCTACCTCACAATTATACAGTTTTCACCACAGAAGTAAGTCTCTGCAGCTGGAAAGGCATTGTGAGCCAGTAGTACATGGCATTGCATGACATGGCATTGTACACAGGACAAATTCAGACTGCCTGACAACTTGCCTAAATAAGAGCCAAAGGGCTTTCTCTGATCCACCGAGCCCATCACTTGTATGGTTATCCAGCAAAACATCAGTCTGACATTGCCACTGTGGTGGTGTACAGTAATAGTGCCCCATTTTTGGCATCAATGGAAGGAACAGTGCCCCATCAATGGTGTCAGTGGGAGGAATAGTGCCCCATCATTGGTAGCAATGGAAGGAATAGTGCCCCATCATTGGTGTCAGTGGGAGGAATAGTGCCCCATCATTGGTAGCAATGGAAGGAATCGTGCCCCATCATTGGTGTCAGTGGGAAGAATAGTGCCCCATCATTGGTGTCAGTGGGAGGAATAGTGCCCCATCATTGGTGTCAGTGGGAGGAATAGTGCCCCATCATTGGTGTCAGTGGGAGGAATAGTGCCCCATCATTGGTGTCAGTGGAAGGAATAGTGCCCCATCATTGGTGTCAGTGGGAGGAATAGTGCCCCATTATTGGTGTCAGTGGGAGGAATAGTGCCCCATCTTTGGTGTCAGGGGGGAGGAATAGTGTCCCATCTTTGGTGTCAGTGGGAGGAATAGTGCCCCATTATTGGTATCAGTGGAAGGAATACTGTCCCATTATTGGTATCAGTGGGAGGAATACTGCCCCATTATTGGTTTCAGTGGGAGGAATAGCGTCCCATCATTGGTATCAGTGGGAGGAATAGTTTCCTATCATTTGTATCAATGGGAGAAATAGTGCCTCATCTGTGGGTGTCAGTGAATGGACTAGTGCCCCATTGTCGGTGTCAGTAGCAGGAACTATGCCCCACTGTTGCTGGTAGTGGGAGAAAAAATGCCCAGGGGTCGGAAAAAAAGCAAGCAAAGGGCCACAGTTTGGATACCACTGCTCTAGAAGAAACAACCGAGCCACATACACATTGTAAAGACTTACTGCACTCAGGGCTGTAGCTTGCTCCCCCGGTCTTCTGCTTTGTGGAAAGCCTCCTCTTTCTGATGCCATGACCAGTGACATAGCGTGGGTTGTCAGTGCCTGGGGCAAGGCACGTAATCTTTTGCGCTCCCTAACCTGCAGACTTTTAGCACTCCCCGAGTCCCTTCCTACAATAGTACTGACCAGCCTGATTCCAACACTGACCACTTCACTAACCTACCTACCACTACACTAACCTACCTGATTCCTATATTGGCCACTACACAGAGTCACTGACCTACCTGTCCACTGCACTGACCTACCTGACCACTACACTGACCTACCTGATTCCTACACTGACCACTTCACTACCTGATTCCTACACTGCCCCTTACACTGACCTACCTGATTCCTATACTGACCACTACACTGACCTACCTGATTCCTATACTGACCATTACACTGACTACCTGATTCCAACACTGACCTGATTCCTACACCGACCACTACACTGACCTACCTGTCCATTGCACTGACCTACCTGACCACTACACTGACCTACCTGATTCCTACACTGACCACTTCACTACCTGATTCCTACACTGCCCCTTACACTGACCTACCTGATTCCTATACTGACCACTACACTGACCTACCTGATTCCTATACTGACCACTACACTGACCTACATGATTCCAACACTGACCTATTTAATTCCTACACCAACCACTAGACTGACTTACCTGTCCACTGCACTGACCTACCTGACCACTACACTAACCTGATTCCTATACTGACCACTACACTGACCTACCTGATTCCAACACTGACCTATCTAACTCCTACACTGACCTACCTGTCCACTGCACTGACCTACCTAACCATTACCCTAACCTACCTGATTCCTATACTGGCCACTACACTGAGTCACTGACCTACCTGTCCACTACCCTGACCTACCTGATTCCTACACTGACCCTTACAGTGACCTATCTGATTCCTACACTGACCACAACACTAACATACCTGATTCCTACACTGACCACAACACTAACCTACCTAATTCCTATACTGACCACTACACTAACCTACCTACAGTATTTCTATACTGACCACCCTACAATATTCCTATACTGACCACTACACTACACTAACCCACATACAATATTCCTATACTGACCACTACATGGCGTGACCACCTGCTTTTCTTCCGACTGCTCTGCGGCCTCTGTCACACTGCCAGACTGGCTGCCACAATGGGGAAATGGATCCAGTCCAGAGAAGAGGAGGAGGAGAAGACAGCAGCTGCTCACAATGAAGTGGAGACGGGACTCCAGGAGCAACCCTGCCACCGCACATGACCCCACTCGCCCAGTGACCAGTGTGTGTCACGCTCAGGCTGGCTTTGTCCTCCTAATTTCTATTTCCTGTGTCCCTGTGCTCCAGGCCGCCATGTTCAGTCTCAGGCTGGGTGGCCAGAGTGCACGGATACATGAAATAGAAATTAGGAGGACGGAGCAGAGAGTGACACACATTGGCGCGGAATTTCGCCCCCCAAATGTTGCGCCTGGGGCCACGGCCCCCTCACGCTACGCCACTGGCCATAACAGAGGAAACACTGCACTTATTCTCACAATGCAGCTGTGCAGACTAGAGGGGAGAAGAGAGCAAGGTGCCTTTAGTGTGATTGAGGTACCTCCCCCACTTGTGCCTCTGCCTGCCCACTCCTCCGTTGTAATGGGATGGGATTGGAAGGCTTCTGTGTGCGCTGCTGGGAGAGCAGTGCTGTCACTGGGCTTGGAGACAGAGGAGCTCGTGTGTTTACAAGTGTCAGCTGTGAGTAGCAAGCACAAAGCTGGCACTGACGGATTGATATAGCCCTGACTGTCAAGATCACTGCACGGCGGCGGCGCGGCACCCGAAAGTGAACAGAGTCTGCTTGTCTTGGGACAGTTTTTCTTTTAATTGCTGGAGATCGCGGCGCCCAGTCTTCTCTCTGCCTCCGCCCACCCTTCAGGCTCCAGACCTAGAAAGTTGCCTTGCACAGAAGCCAAAGCAGCCTGGACTGTCCCCCCCTGATGGCGCCCCTCCCTTTGCCTCAGCTGCAAGCGCCGGGGTGCGGTGCACCCCGTGCACCCTGCCCAGGATCAGCCCTACCTGGTATGGTTCAGGAGGGGGGGTGATCTCTAGTGCCCCCCTTTTTCCTGCGACCTGCCAGGTTGCGTGCTCAGATAAGGGTCTGGTATGGATTTTAGGGGGGACCCCTACGCCATTAAAAACAAAAAAAATTGGCGCTGGGTTTCCCTTAATATCCATAACAGGCCTGAAGGGCCTGGTGTGGATTTTAGGGGAACCCCCACACATTTTTTTTTGATGCGGGGTTCCCCTTAATATTCATACCAGACCCAAAGGGCCTGGTAATGGACTGGGGGGGAGGACCCATGCTGTTTTTTTCAATGATTTTTATCTATATTGCTGGATCCGACAATTCATTACAGCCGCAAGCAGTTTTAAATGACTTTTTTCCTTTTGAAATGTAATTTTGCTGTGGTATTGTTCCAAACATGGGAAAAATGTGCTAATTTACAGGCATACTAAGGACACCCCCCAGGCATGATATTTAAAGGAATATTTAATTTTTATTGTTACACTTAGAGCATTATTAAAATCACTGCTTCTGAAAAAAAACGGACATTTTTGAAACCTTTTTTCTATTGATACATGTACCCTGGGGCAGGACCCAGGTCCCCAATGCTGTTTTTTTTTAATGATTTTTATCTATATTGTCAGGATCTGACAATTCATTACAGCCGTGAGTCGTTTTGGATGAGAATTTTTGCCTTTAGAAATGTCATTTTGCTGTGGTATTGTTCTAAACACTGGAAAGATGCGGTACTTTACAGGCATACTAAGGACACCCCCAGGCACGATATTTAAAGGAATATTTAATTTTTATTGTTTCACTTTAAGCATTATTAAAATCACTGCTCCTGAAAAAACATTTGTTTTTAAAACTTTTTTGCATTAATACATGTACCCTGGGGCAGGACCCGGGTCCCCAAACACTTTTTATGACAATAACTTGCATATAAGCCTTTAAAATGAGCACTTTTGATTTTTCATGTTCGTGTCCCATAGACCTTAATGGTGTTCGCTTGTATGTACAAATTTTTTGCCTGTTCACATGTTCTGGTGCGAGCCAAACCGGAGGGTGTTCGGCTCATCCCTAGTAGCAAGCTACATGATCATATGAAGGTGTTTCAGCCATAGAAAGTATACATTTTAAATAACAGGACTTTAGTATAAAATGTATTCTATCATAATGCTTTATGTTGTCTCCCCCTTGTATGAAGCCATGTAACTATTTCAAAGTGGTCACGAGAAGATAGTCCAAAATGTGTTCAATTCTTCCCCAGGTCCCCATTACTGGACAACAAGAGGTCTCCAGATGCTAGGACCTCCCCGGTTTATTTACGACTTTGGATTTCCCAGTAATGTGCAGAAAATAGATGCTGCTGTCCACCTGAAGGACAGCAAGAAAACTCTTTTCTTTGTTGGAGAAGATCTCTACAGGTATATTTTAACACACTTGAAGAGTTCATTCACATGGATGTTTGTAGTCATTTTATATGCCTAGTGTAAATTTCCTGGTGCCCAACCAGCCATGCAGACAGGCACACTAGCCAGTGCTTTGCATTCATGTAACTGCTTGGGAAATATTTAAAGTATTTACTTAGAGGTTCCCAAGGAGAGGAGGCGCAAAGAGAAGATGGCTTACAAAGTATGTGTTTGCATTCTGTGCAGAAATGTCTACTCCGGTCTGAGGAATTCTGTTAGTGTGATGTCACAAAAATCCTGCTAAGGCGCAGTGAAGTGCACAAGAAGGAATTTTATATGTGTACATTCCTTTATGCTCAAATATTAAGGCCCATGAACAGGTATGTTGTGAGCGGGCCTATGTGACACAATGTGATGGAGGGTTCCATCAACAGCAGGTGGGTAGTTGTTCTATCCAAGAAGAAGCAGGGTGTGGACATTAATTTGGCTCCAACACCTAGACTTTGACTCTAATTTAAGCTTGATAAAAGATAGATATTTTGAAAACTGCTCCAAGTAAATAAAGGTGATGATTTTTTCAAATGATAAGGACATGCAAAAATCAGCTCTTTGTACCATGATTAAGAATCACAAGTCCACTAAATATTAATAATAAACTAGAATAAATTAGTCGTAGATTGTGCTGTCATTCCAGGAAAGAAAATATGCATATTAATGCACTGCATATTAATACACATATTAATACACATATCGTTCCATATATAGAATTTTTTATCTCTTGAATTGATGAACCGTTGTACATCTTTACCAGACAATTTCCACATGCAGAGTGCACAGTGGTCTTTCCATCCGTATAATGGTATTTACGTAATCATAACATAGTGCATCCATAATTGTGTATACCACATCATCAGCATAAGTAGCTGCATATTTATTCAAGCCCAGCTGAACTTTCAGGTTAATTAGCCAAATATGGTCCAAGTGCATCATAACAAAAAGTCTTACAGCAGGGGTTCTCAACTCCTGTTCTCGGGACCCACTAACAGGCCAGGTTTGTAAGATAACTGAAATACATCACAGGTGTATATCATTTGCTGCTCAGTGCAGTATTCTAGTCTGCATCTCCCCAAGGTAATACCTAAATTCTGGCCTGTTAGTGGGTCCTGAAGACCGGAGTTGAGAACTACTGTCTTACAAGTTGTTTTTTTTTAAAAAGCAGTCACAGTAGAAAGCCTGTCCCCTGCCTAATGATGCAGAGGAGGACCCTTGCTCTGTGGCAGCAGTAGTCTCTCTGAAGATGTCCAACATGCCCCCTTGTCACGTACTTGGTAGTAGAGCCCAGAATGCAGGGAATGGCCTCTCGTATACCTCTGACTCGGGAACCCCTTGTAGTGTTAACAGGGACTCGGGAGTACAAAGGGGCACAAGTGCCTGACTGGAGGGCTGATGTAGAGGGCTGGATCCTGTAGTCAGCAGGGAGGTGCACTGTAGTCCAGCAGCAAGGTGCAGGCAGAAGACTGGATGCAGCAGACAGCAGGAAGGTGTACTGTAGTCCAGCAGCAGGATTCAGACAGGAGGCTGGATTCGGCAGACAGCAGGAAGTTGTACTGTAGTCCAGCAGTAGGATGCAGACAGGAGGCTGAATGCAGCAGACAGCAGGGAGGTGTACTGTAGTCCAGCAGCAGGATGCAGACAGGAGGCTGGATGCAGCAGACAGCAGGAAGGTGTACTGTAGTCCAGCAGCAGGATGCAGACAGGAGGCTGGATGAGGCAGACAGCAGCAAGGACAGGCCGAGTCAAACACAGGCGGGCAGATCAGGTACAGAAGGGCTATCCAAAGAATAGTCAAAGTCCAAGCCAGGATCGGGGCAGGCAGCAAGCAGAGGAGTCAGGAACAGGCCAAGTCAGATAACAGATCAGGTAACAAAGTAACAGGGCAGCAGGGGTCTTCAGGGAACGCTGTAGACCAGACAGCAAGTCATCAGTCCCCTTTAAATAGTGCATCTTGGCGCCAAGTGCTGTCACAAGGAGCGTGCGCGCATTCCCGCGCGTGCCAGTGCACCGCTAGTCGCGCTATTGCGCATGCGCGTGCGCCAGACGGTCTTTCTGTGCACAGGCATTCTTCTTGCACCCAGATTGCTAGAATGTTTGCTGGAAAGCCTTTCCTGACATTGCCCCCCTCCAATGGGCAGCCTCTGGATGCCCAACTGGGCCAATTTACTTGAGTGAGATCTTTTAAAGGCTAGGATCAGTCTCTTGGCGTGGATATTAGTCTCTGGTTCCCAAGAGTTTTCTTCGGGGCCATATCCTTTCATTTAACCAGATACTGAACTTGATTGTGTCTTTTCCGGCAATCTATGATTGATTCAACCTCAAATTCCTCTTCACCGTTGATGAGCATGGCTCGGGAGGACTGGTATTCCAGTTGAGGAAGGGGTCCGGGACTGAAGGTTTAAGTAAAGCCACATGAAAAACTGGGTGTATACGAAATGACTCTGGTAGTTTCAATTCATAAGCCACGTTATTGATTTTTCTTGTCACTGGGAAGGGACCCACAAACTTAGGACCCAATTTTCTGGAAGGACATGCTAGCTTTAGATTCAGGGTGGACAGCCAGACTTGATCTCCAGGTTTCAGAGCTCCCCTCTCCTCTTTCTGTCAAATGTCTCCTTGTTATGTTTCTGAGTCTTTGCCATTGTCTCTTGGAGTAGTTTATTTATGCTAAAAAAACTCAAGGCTTCCTGGGCAGCTAGTACAGCACACTCTGGAACGTTGTTAGACAAAAACAAGGGATGGAAACCATAGTTCACAAAAAATGGAGACTGATTAGTTGCAGAATGAACAGAGTTATTATAGGCGAACTCGGCAAGAGGTAATAGAGGTACCCAGTCATCCTGAGAAAAACAAGAATAGCATTGCAAGTATTGCTCGAGAGTTTGATTTGTTCGTTCAGTCTGACCATTAGTCTGGGGGTGGTAAGCAGAGGAGAAAGAAAGGTCAATCTTCAGGGATTCACATAGAGCTCTCCAGAATTTGGATGTAAATTGTACCCCCCGATCAGATACGATGTTTGCAGGTATACCGTGGAGCCTTACTATCTCTTTAATAAAGATCCTTGCAGTTTCAGAGGGAGTACCCTTCATAGGCAAGAAGTGAGCCATCTTGGAAAGTCTGTCGACCAGTACGAAGATGGTGGTGAAGTCTTCTGATGGTGGTAATTCAACAATGAAATCCATGGCGATCATCCTCCGTGGTCTTTCCGGAACAGGGAGAGGCTTTAGCAGCCCCCAAGCCTTGGTCTTGCTGCCCTTGTTCTGAATGCAGGCAATGCACGATTCCACATAGCGTCTGCAATCTTTCGGTAGCTGAGGCCACCAGAACGTGCGTTGGAGGAGTTCGGAGGTCTTGTGTATACCAAAATGGCCAGCTAGTTCATGGTCATGACAAGATTTGAGGATGGCAACCCATGATTGTTGAGGCACAAAAATTCTGTCCTTATACCATAATAGGTCATCTCTGGACTGTAGAGTGATGTCTGTCGGATGGGGAGCCATTGAAGATGCCTGTTTGATTTGAGACAGTAGGTCTCCCTGCAGCATGAGAACGTTTCCAGGAGCAAGAATGGTATCTGGGGAAGAAGAGACTTCAGGTTCGCTGAACATCCGAGACAGCGCATCCGGTTTGGTATTTTTTGATCCAGGCCTGTAAGTAATGTGGAAAGTGAATCTAGTAAAGAAAATTGCCCATCTGGCCTGACGTGGTTTGAATCTCTTGGCAACTTTCAGGTACTCTAAAGTCTTGTGGTCGGTGTACACCAGAATAGGGCGGGCCGTTCCCTCAAGAAGGTAGCGCCATTCTTCAAGTGCAGCTTTGATTGCAAGTAGCTCCCTGTCCCCAACATTGTAATTCTTCTCAGCTTCTGATAACTTGCAGGAGAAGAACGCCACTGGATGCAATAGAGCCTTGTGTCCTTGTCTCTGTGAAAGTACTGCCCCTACTGCTATCTCAGAGGCGTCTACCTCCAGAATGTAAGGTAAATCTGGGTCAGGATGCTTCAGGACAGAAGCCGACACGAACTGATCTTTTAAGGAAGTGAAAGCAGCTTGAGCCTCAGGAGACCATTGGAACCGGGTACTTTGCCGAGTCAGTCTTGTGATGAGAGAGATGATGGTAGAAAATCCCCTGATAAATTTGTGATAGCAATTCGCAAAACCCACAAAGCGATGAACTCCTTTTTTTATCCGTAGGGGCTGGCCAGTCCAGGATGGCGGAGACCTTCTGCGGATCCATCTTGACACCCTCTATGGAAATAATCAGGCCCAGAAACTGAATGCTTTGGTGTTCAAACTTGCACTTCTCAGGTTTTGCGTACAAGCCGCGTTGGCGAAGCCGAGTTAGAACTTTTCTGATGTGTTCCCGGTGGACAGACAGAGAGGAGGAAAAAATCAGGATGTCATCCAGATAAACTATGACGAACAGATCAAGGTAGTCTCTAAAAATATCATTAATATAATAATAGTGTAGCGCTACTAAAAAGTGAAAATAAATCACAAAAAATAGAAAATAAATAACACATCTAAAAAGAAACCAAAAAACAATATAAATTGGCTATGCTGAATATAACCCAGTGGGGGTGTGAGAAAGAATATCCACAGAAAATCTTAAATGGTATATTCCTCTGGTGAGAGTAATCCCAATCGTGAGATAATCAGTGTAAGGCTTGTCTGTAGTCAACAACAGCGGAACTCAAGATATGAATGGGTACTCTTACCAGCTTTGATGGACCCCAAATGCCATACCACAGAGGTATCAGACAGGCTTGGGATCTTATATTATGTATGTCAGATGTTGTTGTATTCATCAGATGTCGCTCAGATACTGGACACAGATGGAAGGTGGTATCCTCAGCTCCTGGACCGTGAAGGCTGCAAGTATTCCCCTGTTGAATAGCCGTCTTAAACAATGTTCCGTGAGGGCTCCAGGGAATGATCATGTAAAGCAGAAGGAAGGAGAAGGACTCCAATGGTGCAGGTCAAAAACCAATGAGGTTTATTAAGAATAAAAGTTCAGATGGTAAACACCAATCAATAAAAGTGATCACAGGAACAGGTAAAAATTAAATAAAAGCAATGTGGGATACAAGAAATGCTAGCCCGACCGGTTTCGACACCAAGGGGTCTTCAACTGGGGCAAAACTATATCTCCTCACATTGCCTATGAATATATACACTGGTATGGCACTGATCCATCCCCTAAAGGGGCGGAACAAGACAACCAACTAAGTGGTCAGTATCACAAACATAGCAAACAAATTATTTAGTGACAATAAATCTTAATATATATATATATATATATATATATATATATATATATATATATATATATATATATATATATTAGTGTGTAGCGAATACACACCAAAGTTTATAACCTTTAAAAAACCTTAAACTTTAATAGAAAAGGGACAAAGGAGGTTGGACAAATGTTAGTGTGTTCCAAGCCGCTATATGGATTACTATCATGTGATGAACGAAAGCCAATGAAATGCACTGAACAGAGAACTGTCTCCAAGGAAGGATTCCACAAAGCCCAGCCTCTATGTGAATTACTATCATGTGATGAACGAAAGCCAATGAAATACACTGAACAGAGAACTGTCTCCAAGGAAGGATTCCACAAAGCCCAGCCTCTATGTGAATTACTATCATGTGATGAACGAAAGCCAATGAAATGCACTGAACAGAGAACTGTCTCCAAGGAAGGATTCCACAAAGCCCAGTGTCAGAGGTAATATGTGCGCAGATCCGAAGCATCGGAACGCGCAGCGCCACAGATATGACAGCTGGGTGATGGGGCGTGGCTTCTAAAGAAGAAATGGCCTATGAAATGACGAGACATCATGATGCGGTCATGTGACATACTAGTCACATGACACTAAACAGCATTTCACAGAGTGCAGCGTCAGGTGTGGCGCATGCGCAGAACCGAACTTCGGGAAGCCATGATAGCTGGGCGTTGTGTGGTAGGGCATACAAATTAGCCTATAGAGCAGCATCGTGGTGCAGTCATGTGACAACACAGTCACATGGCGCTCCACAGCATATTATAGTATATCTGGAGTATAATCCGCCCCCCTCATGGGGCAGGGTGGGTGGTGACAACTATTGGTCTATATTCGACTTCCGGAAGAAAAATAAAATCAAAACATAAAAGCATGCTGAAAACTTTGGTTAGAGAGTATATCTCCCAATAACCAGCAAAAAAATCATAAATCAATATGTCTCTTGCTTTGAAGCAATGTAGTACCCAAAAAATAAATGAATAACTGAATACCTGATAAAATATAATGAATGAAAATCATGTGTGACAAAGGGCCTAACAATAATGGATAGCATGCATCGTGTGCAACACACTAAATTGTCACACACACTATATGCAGAGTACAGGATCATGTATCTTTCCTTCAAACCCGAAATGTTGATTTAACAAAAGACACGAATATAATAAAGAAACTCAATATAAAGACAAGGTATATACAATTGTTTAAAGCAGGGAAAGTGACAAAAGGGGACATGAGCTGAATGGGGCATGAAGGAGGAGTGGGACAAACTGCGGTACCCTCATGCTTGATTAATAAAACAATTTAGGTCCCACTCCACGTTCATACCATGTGGCGCATAGCATATCAGCTCATATATCCAGAATGTCTCGAGTCGAGACACCCCCCCTTAAACAGGAGTCGCCTCTCCAATTCGGGACAAAACGATCTATAATCTGGAAATGGGTACCGGTGGGGTCTTTATCATGATGTTCCAGAATGTGGCGGGACACAGTATGCTTAGGGCATCCTTTTTTTATTTTAGCTAGATGTTCATTTACCATAATGCTAAAATTCCTGATAGTCCTCCCTACATACTGTAATTTACAAGGGCACGTGATGAGGTAGACTATGTAACTGGTTACACAGGTTGTAAAGTGTTTCATGGAATATGTGCATGAAGTTACTGAAGACGAAAAGGTATCAGTTCTTCGTCTACCCAGAACATTGTGCAGACAGACATTGCATTTTCTGCAGGGAAAATAGCCTTTACTTTCAGGGAAAAAGGCTACTCGTTCGGGTGGATCAATAATATTGGGAGCAATGTCATTCTGTATAGATCTTGCTCCCCTAAAGGTGACTGCTGCCTTATTTGGGAGCAAGGGACCCAAAATTCTGTCGCTTTGAAGAATCTTCCAATGTTTACTTTATGATCTTCTTCACATCCCTATGTTGGAATGAAAAGGACGTGAAGAAAGACCATTTCCATTTGTCATTTCCAGCCATCTTGGATTTGGGTTCCAGAAGGGTCGCTCTCTCGATCCCGGAGACCAAATCAATATCAGCATCCAGGTCAGAGGGCCTGTAACCCTTCTCTATAAATCGCTGCCTGAGAACCTGTGATTGAGAAATAAAATCTCTTTCCTGGGTACAGTTACACCTTAATCGAAGGAATTGGCCACGGGGGACAGATTTGAGCCACTGATGGTGGTGATAGCTGTCCACAGGGATGTATCCATTCCTGTCAGTAGGCTTAAAGAAGGTTCGGAGTTCGAGGCGATTGTTGATAGCAGTGATTTCTAGATCGAGCAAATGAATGGTCGTAGTACTGGCCTCATAATTGAGGCTAATCCCTTGATCATTGTTGTTAAGAGTGGCCATAAAAGAGTCTAGAGAGGCGCGGTTGCCTTTCCATAGGAGGAGGATGTCGTCTATGTACCTGGCCCACATCAACAGCTCAGATCTGTTGAGAGCATAGACGACATCCTCCTCCCACTGAGCCATGAACAAATTGGCTAGGCTGGGGGCATATTTAGCCCCCATAGCCATGCCTTTAATCTGTAAAAAGAAATTGCCCTGGAACCAAAAATAATTATGCTTGGTAGCATATATCAGAAGTTCCATAATGTAATTAAAGTGGATAAGTGGAAGAGATGAATTTTTCTTTAGATAGAATTCCACAGCTGAGAGACCCAAGTTATGTGGTATGCAGGTGTATAAAGCAGACACATCAGCCGTGACCAAAATTATATCATCATGGTATGTGACTTTTTCCAGAGATTTATCTTTTAAATCTCTAATCTCTTTGTCTATTGCTAGGAGTCTGGCTTGTATTCTTTCAACCAAGAAGCCAAGGAGTTTAATCCTGGAAGACTTGGAGAAACTGCCCACTAAAAGAATTCACCAAGACCCTCAGATCCAGACAGGCCTAAAAACCCTGTGTGAACAGAAAAACCTCATTATCCGCCCCGCAAATAAAGGGGGTGGAATTGTTATACTTGATAAAATATCTTACATTCAGGAAATGAAGAGGCTACTGGATGATCATACCACCTATAGCCAGCTACCAGGGGACCCCACTTCAAAATATAAGAAAGCTCTGGTGGAGATTGTCAATGAGGGTTTCTCTTTGAATATTCTAAACAAAAAAAGAAAAAGAGTTTTTGGTGCCATTAGCACCCCGTATTCCTATTATCTATCAGCTGCCCAAGATCCACAAGGATCCCACAAATCCACCTGGCCGTCCGATAGTTAGTGGGATCAATTCAGTTACATCTAGTATTGGGAAATACATAGACCACTACCTTCAACCTTTAGTAAGACTCATCCCATCTTAACTAAAAGATACTGGTGATACCATTCGACTTCTGCAAAAAGTCACATACCATGATACCTTGTCTTTATATTGAGTTTCTTTATTATATTCGTGTCTTTTGTTAAATCAACATTTCGGGTTTGAAGGAAAGATACATGATCCTGTACTCTGCATATATTGTGTGTGACAATTTAGTGTGTTGCACACGATGCATGCTATCCATTATTGTTAAGCCCTTTGTCACACATGATTTTCATTCATAATATTTTTTCAGGTATTCAGTTATTCATTTATTTTTTGGGTACTATATTGCTTCAAAGCAAGAGATATATTGATTTATGATTTTTTTGCTGGTTATTGGGGGGGAGGGGGCGGATTATACTCCGTACTTCGAGACGCTATGATATGCTGTGGAGCGCCATGTGACTGTGTTGTCACATGACTGCACCACGATGCTGCTCTATAGGCTAATTTGTATGCCCTACCACACACCGCCCAGCTATCATGGTGATGGCGCTGCACTTCCCGAAGTTCGGTTCTGCGCATGCGCCACACCTGACGCTGGACTCTGTGAAATGCTGTTTAGTGTCATGTGACTAGTATGTCACATGACCGCATCATGATGTCTCGTCATTTCATAGGCCATTTCTTATTTAGAAGCCACACCCCATCGCCCAGCTGTCATATCTGTGGCGCTGTGCGTTCCGACGCTTCGGATCTGCACACGTATTACCTCTGACACTGGGCTTTGTGGAATCATCACATGATAGTAATTCACATAGAGGCTGGGCTTTGTGGAATCCTTCCTTGGAGACAGTTCTCTGTTCAGTGTATTTCATTGGCTTTCATTCATCACATGATAGTAATTCACATAGAGGCTGGGCTTTGTGGAATCCTTCCTTGGAGACAGTTCTCTGTTCAGTGCATTTCATTAGCTTTCGTTCATCACATGATAGTAATCCATATAGAGGCTTGGAACACACTAACATTTGTCCAACCTCCTTTCTCCCTTTTCTATTAAAGTTTAAGATTTTTCTTATAAACTTACACACTAATATATATCTTAAGATTTATTGTCACTAAAAAATTTGTTTGCTATGTTTGTGATACTGACCACTTAGTTGGTTGTCTTGTTCCCCCCCTTTAGGGATGGATCAGTGCCATACCAGTGTATATATTCATAGGCAATGTCAGGAGATACAGTTTTGCCCCAGTTGAAGACCCCTTAGTGTCGAAACCGGTCGGGCTAGCATTTCCTGTATCACACATTGCTTTTATTTAATTTTTACCTGTTCCTGTGATCACTTTTATTGATTGGTGTTTACCATCTGAACTTTTATTCTTAATAAACCTCATTGGTTTTTGACCTGCACCATTGGAGTCCTTCTCCTTCCTTCTGCTTTACATGATCATTCCCTGGAGCCCTCACGGAACATCGTTGAAGACGGCTATTCAACAGGGGAGTACTTGGAGCCTTCACGGTCCAGGAGCTGAGGATACCACCTTGAACGGGTTCTTCCATCTGTGTCCAGTATCTGAGCGACATCTGATGAATACAACAACATCTGATATACATAATATAAGATCCCAAGCCTGTCTGATCCCTCTGTCGTATGGCATTTGGGGTCCATCACAGCTGGTAAGAGTACCCATTTATATCTTGAGTTCCGCTGTTGTTGACTACAGACAAGCCTTACACTGATTATCTCACGATTGGGATTACTCTCACCAGAGGAATATACCATTTAAGATTTTCTGTGGATATTCTTTCTCCCACCCCCACTGGGTTATATTCAGAATAGCCAATTTATATTGTTTTTTGGTTTCTTTTTAGATGTGTTATTTATTTTCTATTTTTTGTGATTTTTTTTCACTTTTTAGTAGTGCTACACTATTATTATATTATTCACTTTGAACTTTGAACTTTGTATGTTTGAGTGTTAGCAGCTTGTGTTCTAATTTAGCGCAGTCTTTTTCCCCACCTCCACCTCTAAAAATATCATTAACAAAATGCTGGAAAGTGGCAGGAGCATTACATAACCCAAAGGGCATTACAAGATACTCAAAGTGTCCGAAGCGGGTGCGGAAGGCAGTCTTCCATTCGTCCCCGCTTCGGATCCGGACTAGGTTGTAAGCTCTGCGAAGATCCAGTTTAGTGAATATGGCTGCATTTCCCGAGTCTCTGAAAGAGTTCAGGTACCAAAGGCAGGGGGTACCGGTTCTTAATTGTAATATTATTGAGGTCCCGATAATCTACGCAGGGACGTAGGGAGTGATCTTTCTTTTCCACAAAGAAAATCCCTGCTCTTGCTGGGGAGGTGGAGGGGCATAGAAACCCTTTTTTCAGATTATCATCAATGTAATTTTTAAGAGTTCCTAGCTCCAGTTCAGTTAAGGGGAAAATTCTCTCAAATCTCTGCTCCGGGGAGAAGTTCAATTGGGCAGTCATAGGGTCTAAGTGGAGGAAGTGTCTCTGCCCCCTTTTTGCTGAACACATCGAGAAAACTATGATATACTTCTGGGACAGCTTGGCAGGCTTCAGCATCAGTTTCCAGACACAGCAAGGAAGACGGGACGTTAGTAGCTCCCTGCAGGCAATGCTGACGGCAATAGGCGGAGTGAAAACTGATTTTTCCAGTAGACCAGTCAATTTGTGGATTATGGGCTTTGAGCCAGGGCATGCCCAGTATGATGGGAAACAAGGGAGACTCGATGATGTCAAGACAAAGTAGTTCCCGATGGTTGCCGGTAATGATGGTGTTTGAGGGAACGTCTCTTGCGTTACAGGCCCAGATTTAATAGCCGATCCGTCGGCTAGATGTACAGATAGTCCCTGTGCTCTGGGTCGTAGAGGGATTTGGAGTTTACAGGGAAAAGATAAGTCCATAAACCCGCTGCAAGCTCCGGAATCAATTATGGCGGTTGCTTGAGTATTCCCTCCTGAAAGCTGTAGAGAAATGGAGATAGCCAAATGAGTTGCATTTTTAAACACAACAGGTAAGAAAGTAGAGGAGAGGGTAGTGTGCTTACGGATCTTTGCGGGACAAGTCCTCACATAGTGTCCAGATTCCCCGCAATAGGTTGTTGGCCCGCCAGCGTTGACATTCTTCAGGAGTCAGAGAAGGACGGATTAAGCCTAGTTGCATTGGCTCGGGAGTATCAGCTGAAGTGTGGACAGGAGGATTGGGTACACGTGGTAACATCCATACTGGACGAGAGGGACCAGCTGTACGTTCTGCTCTTCATTCTCTTAAACGCCTATCTATTTGGATGGACAGATTGATGAGAGCTTCAAGTGTTGCCGGTATGCCAACCCGGGCCAACTCATCCTTTAATGGTTCCGAGAGACCCATGCAGAACTGGAAACGTAGGGCGGTGTCGTTCCAGTTTGTATCGTGACTCCAACGCCTGAACTCGGACGCATAATCCTCCGCCACCCTAGGACCCTGCTGGAGAGAGAATAATGCTGCTTCTGCGGTAGCTGCTTGTTGCGGGTCCTCGTAGAGAAGGGCTATGGCTTGAAAGAAGGTATTCAGGTGATTAAGGCAGTTATCCTTCTGCTCCAGAAGGCGATGGGCCCATGCCTGGGGTTCGCCTAGTAAGAGGGAAATTACGAAGCCCACCTTGGTAGTTTCAAGAGAGAAAGTTCTGGGTTGTAATGCAAAAAAAAAGTTCACAGGCATTACGGAATGCCCTGTACTTGCTGCGATCCCCGGAGAATCTTTCTGGTGTGGGGACCTTGGGTTCTGGGGGAAGCATGACCACTGAAGGTGCAGTGGATGTTCCAGGAGCTGTGGTAGACAGAACTTGGACACGCTCTTCCAGTCGGTTATAAACGTCTTGCAAGATCTTAACCGCTTGAGTAAGTCCAGCTAGATGATGGCATAAGTCCTCCATGGGTGAGGTTCCCTCCGTGGGCTCGGATATGGCTGTCCGGTACTGTCACGTACCTGGTAGTAGAGCCCAGAATGCAGGGAACGGCCTCTCGTATACTTCTGACTCGGGAACCCCTGGTAGTGTTGACAGGGGCTCGGGAGTACAAAGGGGCACAAGTGCCTTACTGGAAGGCTGATGTAGAGGGCTGGATCCTGTAGTCAGCAGGGAGGTGCACTGTAGTCCAGCAGCAAGGTGCAGGCAGAAGACTGGATGCAGTAGATAGCAGGACGGTGCACTGTAGTCCAGCAGCAGGATGCAGATAGGAAACTGGATGAGGCAGACAGCAGGAAGATGTACTGTAGTCCAGCAGCAGGATGCAGACAGGAGGCTGGATGCAGCAGACAGCAGGAAGGTGTACTGTAGTCCAGCAGCAAGATGCAGACAGGAGGCTGGATGCAGCAGACAGCAGAGAGGTGTACTGTAGTCCAGCAGCAGGATGCAGACAGGAGACTGGATGCAGCAGACAGCAGGAAGGTGTACTGTAGTCCAGCAGCAGGATGCAGACAGGAGGCTGGATGCGGCAGACAGCAGGAAGGACAGGCCGAGTCAAACACAGGCGGGCAGATCAGGTACAGAAGAGCAATCCAAAGAATAGTCAAAGTCCAAGCCGGGATTGGGGCAGGCAGCAAGCAGAGAAGTCAGGAACAGACCAAGTCAGATAACAGATCAGGTAACAAAGTAACAGGGCAGCAGGGGTCTTCAGGAAACGCTGTAGACCAGACAGAAAGGCAGCAAGGCATCAGTCCCCTTTAAATAGCGCATCTTGGCGCCAAGTACTGTCACAAGGAGCGCGCGGGCGCCCGCACACCGCTATTTGCACTATTGCGCGTGCGCCAGACGGTCTTTCTGTGCACAGGCATTCTTCTTGCACCCAGATTGCTAGAACGTTTGCTAGAAAGCCTTTCCTGACACCCCTGCTGAGTAACAGCTAGAGCTCACAATCAGCAGGGAGCATGAGCTTTGCGGTTTGTAGGGATGGGCAAACGGTTCGGCCTGAGCATGAGTTCGGGCCCAACATTGGCCATTCGCTGAAAATCAAATTATCAGGGCGTTCGACCATTTGTTCGGGCCACCGAACGACCAGAATGCACTGTGCTGCTGCACAGTGCTATGAAAGCCCTGAATGACTGAAGCAATGAAAGCTTTGCCCATTTAGGGCACAGAGCACTGTCAGAGCCACTGTCAGAGCCATGATTGGATGCTGTGATGATGACTCTATCCAATCATGGCTCATTACTGTTAGTTCTGCCCCACACTATAAAAGTATTCTTTCAATAGTGACCATTTTCAGTGTGATATCAGCTTGGAGAGAGATAGAACAGGGCTCTGTTCAGTGCTATTAGACAGTTAGTGTGCTATATTGTGCTATTCTGATTCTATTGCCAGTGTAGAATATCAGTTTAGTGTACATCTAGGGATAGTTCAGTGTGAGTGTAGTGCGACCATTCATCTTTACATTAGTGTGAATATAGGGATAGTTCAGTCAGAGTGTAGTGACCATTTAACACAGTAAATTTTATTGCGTTACTGCAAGTTTAACGCCATATATTTCAGTTTTTTACGTGCCGTTTAACGCAATACATTTCTGGGCATTACTGCGTGCTTAACGCAGTATATTTCAGTTGCGTTACTGCAAGTTTTTATGCCGTACAGTTCAGTGCATCACTGCAAGTCTAACTCTGTATAATTCATTGCATTATGTGCTGTTTAACGCAGTTCATGTGCATTAGTGCATGCTTCACGCAGTACATTTTAGTTGTGTTACTGCAAGTTTAATACCGTGCAGTTCAGTGCATTACTGCAAGTTTAACGCTGTATGCGCTATGTGTCGTTTACCGCAGTACATTTCTGTGTGTTACTGCAGGCTTAACGCAGTATATTTAAATTGCGTTACTGCAAGTTTAACGCTGTACAGTTTAGTGGGTTATTGCAAGTTTAACGCCGTATATTTCAGTGCGTTAAGTGCCGTTTAACACGGTATGTTTCTGGGTGTTACTGAACACTTAACGCAGTATATTTGAGTTGCATTACTGCAAGTTTAACGCCGTATATTCCAGTGTGTTATCTTCCATTTAACGCAGTACAGTTCAGTGCTTACTGCAAGTTTAAGGCCGTATATTTCAGTGCGTTACCTTTCATTTAATGCAGTATATTTCTGTGAGTTACTGCAGTATAATATAGTGTAATAGTGGAGTGTGTCTGTCTAGTAGTTGAGTACTCAAGTTAAAGTGCATCAGACACCACTTTCCATTGATTAAAGTGCATCCACGTACACATTTCCACATCTATATTACATTGTGTTAATAAGCACCCCCCATCATGTCTGGGAAGACAACAAGGAGAGGCAGACATTCCCATGGAACTGTGAGGGGGCCAGCAGCGTATATGTCCACTGGCAAAGGTGGACGTGGTCAGTCCTCAGGCAGGGCATCATTTCCTCTGTTTAGTAATGTTGCCCGTGCTATCCAGCCACAGCATGCAGAGGAGGTGGTGGATTGGCTTACTAAACCATCCTCATTTTTCTCATCCTCCTTAACCCAAGCAGAGACTGGTGCACAGTCCACTGCAGCTGCCAGAGTGGCTGAACCTGCCTCCTTGTCCACAGCTATTTCTGCCATAGCCCCAGCATCAGGCATGGAGGAGTCAGCTGAGTTATTTGAACACAGCATCAGCCACTTGCTCCTTGACGATGCACAGCCATTACTTGAGTCAGATGTTGGTTCTGAGGTTGAGGCAGGCAGGAACATGAGCCTACCAAGAGGGGAGAACCCTGGTACACAAATTGGCAGTCATGTTTCTCCAGCCGCAGTGTATTGCCAAGTTGTCTCCAGTGGTAATGAGGATGGAGGAGATGATGATGATGATGAGGTCACTGACGCTACTTGGGTGCTAGATAGAGCAGAGGAGGAAAGTGAGGGTGAGGCACAACCCCAATGAGACAGCAATCATGGAGGAGTAGAGCAGCCACCCTATTCCATCACATTGTGGAGCTGTTATCTCTCGGGCCACTTCCCACAGCTCAGCTGTCTGGGCCTTTTTTAGCACATGTACATCTGATCTCACTGTTGCAATTTGCTAAATGTGTCTCAAGCACATCAAGCGTGGCAGAAACACAAGCCATTTGGGTACCACATGCTTGACAAGGCTTTTAACCTCCCACCACTAGGGATGAGCCGAACACCCCCCGGTTCGGTTCGCACCAGAACCCGCGAACGGACCGAAAGTTCGCACGAACGTTAGAACCCCATTGACGTCTATGGGACTCGAACGTTCGAAATCAAAAGTGCTCATTTTAAAGGCTAATTTGCATGGTATTGTCCTAAAAAGGACCCGGGTCCTTGGGGACCCGGGTCCTACCCCAGGGGACATGTATCAATGCAAAAAAAACTTTTAAAAACGGCCGTTTTTTCGGGAGCAGTGATTTTAATGATGCTTAAAGTAAAAAAAAAAAAGTGAAATATTCCTTTAAATATCGTACCTGGGGGGTGTCTATAGTATGCCTGTAAAGTGACGCGTGTTTCCCATGTTTAGAACAGTCCCTGCACCAAATGTCATTTTTAAAGGAAAAAATCTCATTTAAAACTGCTTGCGGGTTTAATGTCATGTCGGGTCATGGCAATATGGATGAAAATCAGTGAGACAAACGGCATGGGTACCCCCCAGTCCATTACCAGGCCCTTTGGGTCTTGTATGGATATTAAGGGGAACCCCGCACCCAAATTAAAATAAGGAAAGGTGTGGGGCCACCAGGCCCTATATACTCTGAACAGCAGTATACAGGCGGTGCAAACAAGACAGGGACTGTAGGTTTGTTGTTAAGTAGAATCTGTTTGTAATTTTGAACATTTTTAACGTGTTTAGCTCCAGCCAAAAAATCTTTTCTAAGCTTTTTGGAAAACATAGGGAAGGGTTATCACCCCTGTGACATTTGTTTTGCTGTCTTTCCTCCTCTTCAGAAGATTTCACCTCACTTTTTTGTCCCAATGAAAAATGTTTTTTGAAAATTTGGGTTTTTTTGTGGAACAAGGATTGGAAAGCATCAGTGGAAAGGAGAAATTGTTTTCCCATATTAACTCTTACAGGAGAGAATTTCCCTTCCTAGGGGTAGATTTCATCTCACTTCCTGTTGTCTCCTTCCGTTTGCAAGTAGGAGTCGTTTGTAAGTTAGATGTTTGAAAGTAGGGTCCTGCCCTATATACTCAGCAGAAATTTGGGCCTTAGGTGTTGCTGTGGCCACAACACTGTAAGCCCTCACAGGGCCCTGCTGTGAAATATTAGATCAAGAATTGTAATTACATGCCCCTGTTGAACAGGAGCTGAAAAATTAGGCCTTAGGCACTGGTGCTGGTGCCACAACACTGCAACCCCTCACAGACACTCTAGTTGGAACGCAGGAACGAGCCCTGCTGCAAAGTATTGCTTCAAAAATTGTAATTACACACCCCTGTTAGACAGGGGCAGAAAAATTGGGCCTTAGGCACTGGTTCTGGTGCCACAACACTGCAACCCCTCACAGACACTCTAGTTGGAACGCAGGAACGAGCCCTGCTGCAAAGTATTGCATCAAAAATTGTAATTACACGCCCCTGTTAGACAGGGGCAGAAAAATTGGGCCTTAGGCACTGGTGCTGGTGCCACAACACTGCAACCCCTCACAGACACTCTAGTTGGAACGCAGGAACGAGCCCTGCTGCAAAGTATTGCATCAAAAATTGTAATTACACGCCCCTGTTAGACAGGGGCAGAAAAATTGGGCCTTAGGCACTGGTGCTGGTGCCACAACACTGCAACCCCTCACAGACACTCTAGTTGGAATGCAGGAACGAGCCCTGCTGCAAAGTATTACATCAAAAATTGTAATTACACGCCCCTGTTAAACAGGGGCTGAAAAATTGTGCCTTAGGCACTGGTGGTGGCGCCCAGAACCAAAAATGTTCTTACAAGCTATCAGCGTGATGATTGAGGAGGAAGAGGATAATTACTCAGGGATAGTCACTCAGCATCAGCATAGGCAGTCTTTGAAGGGATCTGAGATTTCAAAAAAAATTATTCGGTTACATCAGCATTAGGTGCTTGGTAGCTGGTGGTGATCCAAGACTCATTCATTTTTATGAAGGTCAGCCGATCGACCGAGTCGGTGGACAGACGCACCCTGTGATCGGTTACCACGCCTCCAGCAGCACTGAATGTGCGTTCCGAAAGAACGCTGGATGCAGGACAGGCCAGTAGCTCAATTGCATACTGTGCAAGCTCTGGCCAGTGATCCATCCTCAAGACCCAGTAACCCAGAGGATTTTCGGTGGGAAAGGTGTCCAAGTCTGATCTTGCCCCTAGGTATTCCTGCACCATGTAAAACAGACGCTGGCGATGGTTGCTGGAACCGATCATACCTTGGGGCTGCGGACCAAAAAATTGTCTGAACGCATCGGTCAGACGGCCACCTTCTCCACCGCTCCTTCTTTGACTGACCGAAGCCTCAGCAACACGTTGTCCAGAAACAGGAGTTTGTAACCTCCCAGTCTCTGGGAACGTGTTGCACAGACCTTTCTGCAAGGAATCCCGAAGATGTTTCATCCTCTGCTCCCTCTGCGATGGCAAGATAAGGTCCGCAACCTTACCCTTGTAACGTGGATCAAGGAGGGTTGCCAGCCAGTATTGGTCCTTCTCCTTGATACCACGAATACGAGGATCCTTACGCAGGCTTTGCAGGATCAGGGAGGCCATGCAGCGTAGGTTTGCTGAGGCATTCGGTCCGGAGTCCTCTGGGTCACTAAGAACGACATGGTCCGCAGCCACCTCCTCCCAGCCACGTACAAGTCCATGTGTTTCTTGGGACTGATCCCTTAAAGACTGCTGCTGATGCTGAGTGCCAGGCTCCACCTCCATACTGACACAATCTTCCTCCTCCTCCTCCTCCTCTTCCTCCTCGTCCTCTTCCTGTGTGATCGGCGGGCACGCAGGAACACTGTCTGGATAAAGGGGGCCTTGAGAGCTAAGGAAGTCCTCCTCTTCCTGCCTCTGTTCTGCCTCAAGTGCCCTGTCCATTATTCCACGCAGCGTGTGCTCCAACAGGTGGACAAGGGGGACAGTGTCACTGATGCATGCACTGTCACTGCTCACCATCCTCGTGGCCTCCTCGAATGGTGACAGGACAGTGCATGCATCCCTGATCATGGCCCACTGGCGTGGGGAAAAAAAACCAAGCTCCCCTGACCCTGTCCTGGTGCCATAGTCGCACAGGTACTCATTGATGGCCCTCTGCTGCGTGTGCAGCCGCTGCAGCATGGCCAACGTTGAGTTCCACCTGGTGGGCATGTCACAGATTAGGCGGTTCTTGGGCAGGTTAAACTCCTTTTTGAGGTCCGTCAGCCGAGCACTGGCATTATATGACCGGCAGAAATGCACACAGACTTTCCTGGCCTGCCTCAGGACATCCTGTAAGCCCGGGTACCTGCCCAAGAACCGCTGCACCACCAAGTTAAGGACGTGAGCCAAACAGGGCACATGGGTCATTTGTCCCTGTCGGAGGGCAGAGAGGAGGTTGGTGCCATTGTCGCAAACCACCATTCCTGCCTTAAGTTGGCGTGGCGTCAACCACCTCTGAACCTGCCCCTGCAGAGCTGACAGAACCTCTGCCCCAGTGTGGCTCCTGTCCCCCAAGCACACCAGCTCAAGCACCGCATGGCATCTTTTGGCCTGCGTACTTGCGTAGCCCCTTGAACGCCTACGGAGCACCGCTGGTTCCGAGGAAGAGGCCATGGAGGAAGAAGAAGAGGAGGGGGTGGAGGAGAGAGGTGTGTCACAATCAGCATTTTGGAGGCGTGGTGGCGGAACAACCTCCAACACTACTGCACCTTGTCCTGCATCCTTCCCAGCTGCCAGCAGAGTCACCCAATGCGCCGTGAAACTTAGGTAACGTCCCTGTCCATGCCTGCTGGACCATGAGTCAGCGGTAATATGCACCTTACCGCTGACCGCCCTGTCCAGCGAGGCATGGACATTGCCTTCCACATGCCGGTAGAGAGCCGGAATCGCCTTCCGTGAGAAAAAGTGGCGTTTGGGTACCTGCCACTGAGGAACCGCACATTCCACAAACTCACGGAAGGGGGCAGAGTCTACCAACTGAAAAGGCAGCAGTTGAAGTGCTAGCAATTTTGCCAAGCTAGCATTCAACCGCTGGGCATGTGGATGGCTGGGAGCAAACTTCTTTCGGCGGTGCAGCAGCTGGGGCAGGGAAATTTGCCTGGTACAATCTGACGTCGGTGTACCAAAAGCAGATTGCCCACAAGTACTTGGCTGTGACACACCTAATTCTACACCTTCATTCCTCTCACTGCAGGTCTCAGAGAGGACTGAAGGTCTAGTGGGGTTGGAAATCTCAGCTGATGAGGAGCAAGGAGAGATCCTCTTTGTTCTTTGGTGTGGGTCTTTTAGATACGCTTGCCAACGAACTGCATGGCAGGTCAACATATGTCTGGTCAAGCATGTGGTACCCAAGCGGGAGATGTTTTGGCCACGCGAGATACGCTTGAGACATATGTTGCAAATAGCAGCGGTGCGATCTGATGCACTCGTCTCAAAAAAGGCCCACACCAAAGAACTTTTTGAATAACGCGCAGAGACTGCAGCGCCCTGCACATGTGGAGCTTTGGGGTGTGATGCAGTCAATGTGCTGCCCTTAGGCTGGCCCCTGGAGGGCATCCTGCCTCGTTGGTGATGTGCCGCCGCCTCCTCCTCCTCCTCCTCCTTCTCCTCCTCCTCCTCCTCCTCTCTCCTATCAGGCACCCACGTTGAGTCAGTGACCTCATCATCCCCTCCCTCCTCATCACTGGAGCAAACCTGGCAGTATGCTGCAGCAGGGGGAGCATGACTGCCAGATTGCTGTCCTTCTTGGGCACCCCCTCTGTCCGTGCTCATGTTACTGCCTTCATCGAGCTCAGTATCGTCATCAGAGCCTTCCAAACGCTGGGCATCCTCCTGGAGCATGTACCCAACACTGTGGTCAAACAGTTCGAGGGAATCCTCATGAGGACATGGTGGAGCTAGGGAAGGAGTCACTGATGACATTGAGCTGAGGGAAGAGGCCGCTGCTTTGCCAGACAAAGCACCCTGGGCATGGGTGAGAGAGGATGAGGAGGATGAGGACGGCTTGGTCATCCACTCGACCAAGTCTTCCGCATGTTGCGGCTCAACACGGCCAGCTGTCGAAAAAAAGGCCAAGCGTGTCCCATGGCCACGTGCTGATGAGGATGCACCGTCTCCACGACCAGCACTAGACACAGAGCCTGCTTGCCCTCTCTTATTGGCTTGTGACTGTCTGCCTCTCCTTCTTGGCCTTCCAGACATACTAATGGCCTGTAGCTGCACTAAGCTGGGATAGAACACCTGTAATTTTCTTCAGGTAGCTTTATATACTGTAACCAGACAAGCCTGCCTGTCAGTAGGAAGATAACAGGAACGGATCTAGCTGAACACTGTGAGCAGGACGCACTGTACTAAATGTAAATGGTCTAGCTGCCTGACCGTGGTACTAATAGGATCAAATAGAACACCTGTAATTTTCTTCAGGTAGCTTTATATACTCTAACCAGACAAGCCTGCCTGTCAGTAGGAAGATAACAGGAACGGATCTAGCTGTACACTGTGAGCAGGACGCACTGTACTAAATGTAAATAGTCTAGCTGCCTGACCGTGGTACTAATAGGATCAAATAGAACACCTGTAATTTTCTTCAGGTAGCTTTATATACTGTAACCAGACAAGCCTGCCTGTCAGTAGGAAGATAACAGGAACGGATCTAGCTGAACACTGTGAGCAGGACGCACTGCACTAAATGTAAATAGTCTAGAAGATAACAGGAACGGATCTAGCTGAACACTGTGAGCAGGACGCACTGCACTAAATGTAAATAGTCTAGAAGATAACAGGAACGGATCTAGCTGAACACTGTGAGCAGGACGCACTGCACTAAATGTAAATAGTCTAGAAGATAACAGGAACGGATCTAGCTGAACACTGTGAGCAGGACGCACTGCACTAAATGTAAATAGCAGGAACGGATCTAGCTGAACACTGTGAGCAGGACGCACTGCACTAAATGTAAATAGTCTAGAAGATAACAGGAACGGATCTAGCTGAACACTGTGAGCAGGACGCACTGCACTAAATGTAAATAGCAGGAACGGCTCTAGCTGAACACTGTGAGCAGGACGCACTGCACTAAATGTAAATAGCAGGAACGGATCTAGCTGAACACTGTGAGCAGGACGCACTGCACTAAATGTAAATAACAGGAACGGATCTAGCTGAACACTGTGAGCAGGACGCACTGCACTAAATGTAAATAGTCTAGAAGATAACAGGAACGGATCTAGCTGAACACTGTGAGCAGGACGCACTGCACTAAATGTAAATAGCAGGAACGGATCTAGCTGAACACTGTGAGCAGGACGCACTGCACTAAATGTAAATAGCAGGAACGGATCTAGCTGAACACTGTGAGCAGGACGCACTGCACTAAATGTAAATAGTCTAGAAGATAACAGGAACGGATCTAGCTGAACACTGTGAGCAGGACGCACTGCACTAAATGTAAATAGCAGGAACGGCTCTAGCTGAACACTGTGAGCAGGACGCACTGCACTAAATGTAAATAGCAGGAACGGATCTAGCTGAACACTGTGAGCAGGACGCACTGCACTAAATGTAAATAACAGGAATGGATCTAGCTGAACACTGTGAGCAGGACGCACTGCACTAAATGTAAATAGTCTAGAAGATAACAGGAACGGATCTAGCTGAACACTGTGAGCAGGACGCACTGCACTAAATGTAAATAGCAGGAACGGATCTAGCTGAACACTGTGAGCAGGACGCACTGCACTAAATGTAAATAGCAGGAACGGATCTAGCTGAACACTGTGAGCAGGACGCACTGCACTAAATGTAAATAGCAGGAACGGATCTAGCTGAACACTGTGAGCAGGACGCACTGCACTAAATGTAAATAACAGGAACGGATCTAGCTGAACACTGTGAGCAGGACGCACTGCACTAAATGTAAATAGCAGGAACGGATCTAGCTGAACACTGTGAGCAGGACGCACTGCACTAAATGTAAATAGCAGGAACGGATCTAGCTGAACACTGTGAGCAGGACGCACTGCACTAAATGTAAATTGCAGGAACGGATCTAGCTGAACACTGTGAGCAGGACGCACTGCACTAAATGTAAATAGTCTAGAAGATAACAGGAACGGATCTAGCTGAACACTGTGAGCAGGACGCACTGCACTAAATGTAAATAGCAGGAACGGATCTAGCTGAACACTGTGAGCAGGACGCACTGCATTAAATGTAAATAGTCTAGATAGAAGATAACAGGAACGGATCTAGCTAAACTGAATACAGTGTATATATATATATGCAACACCTGGGATGCATATATATACACAATACACTGTAAGTGCAGCTAACTGACTGACTGTTCTGCCTAATCTATCTAACTCAAATCAAATGACACTGTCTCTCTCTCTCTCTATCTCTCAGCACACCGGAACACACACTACACAGGGCCGCCGTGCAGGCGGCCTTATATAGTGTGGGGTGTGTACTAAATCCCCTGAGCCATAATTGGCCAAAGCCACCCTGGCTTTGGCCAATTACAGCTCTCTCTACTGACGGCGCTGTGATTGGCCAAGCATGCGGGTCATAGTGCATGCTTGGCCAATCATCAGCCAGCAATGCACTGCGATGCCGCAGTGAATTATGGGCCGTGACGCGCCACACGAATTTGGCGTGAACGGCCCATATCGTTCGCAATTCGACGAACGATCGAACAGCCGATGTTCGAGTCGAACATGGGTTCGACTCGAACACGAAGCTCATCCCTACCCACCACTCATCCCGTTGGCAAGAGCACCTGAAAGACACACAAAAGGGGTGCAAATCTGTTCCTCCTCCTTACTCACCTCAGTCTGCCCCCACTATACCTCATGACCTCTCAGAAACCTCCACTGACAGGGATGATGATATAGTGCAGGATGTCCCTCGCAGCACATCTGCCAGCAGCACACCACCTGCTGTAGACTATAGCTGGCAAATTTCTCTGCCCCATCTGCTTCAGTGAACAAAAGAAATACAGTCACTACCACCCACATGCCCAGCATCTAAATGCAAGCTTGTCAAAGCTGCTGGCTCTACAAATTCTGCCTTTCCATTTGGTGGATTCTGCCTCCTTCCGTGAATTTGCAAAATGTGCTGTACCACAATGGCAGGATCCCAGTTGCTATTTCTTTTCACGAAAGGCCATTCCACCTCTGTACCATCACGTTGAAGGCAATGTTGTGGCATCATTGAGCAAGGCAGTCAGCTGCAAAGTTCATGTTCTTGCTGACGCGTGGTCCAGCAAGCATGGTCAGGGACAACATATTTCATTCACAGCACACTGGGTAACTCTATTGCAACTTGGAAGGATGCAGGACAGGGCTCAGTGCTGCAGTTTGTTGTGCCCCCACATATCTATACAGCTAGTGGTGATGATGCTAGATTTGTCAGCCCTACCCTCCTCTGCTGAATTGTCGTATGAACGACAAGTACCCCCTAAGCGTTCAAGGGGCTGTTCAATGTGTCAGGCTAAAAGGTGTCATGTAGTGCTTCAGCTGGTGTGTCTAGGGGACAGGAACCACAATGAAGCAGAGATTCTTGCAGCACTGCAGTGGCAAGCCCAGAGGTGGTTCAAGCCACACCAGCTGGAGCCAGGAATGGTGGTGTGTGGTAATGGCACAAACTTCCTGTCTGCCCTTATACAGTGAAAGTTGACACATGTGCCATGCTTGGCACATGTCCTCAATTTGGTGGTGCAGCATTTCCTAAATTGGTGCCCGGTGTTGGAAGATCTGCTAAAGCAGGCCTGAAGAGTCTGTAGCCATTTCAGGCGGTCATACACAGCCAGTGCTTGGTTGGCCGAAATTCAGCGGGAGTTCCACCTGCCTGTAAACTGCTTGATTTGTGACATTGAACTCGACTTTGGCAATGCTACAGCAGCTGCACATGTAGCAGAGAGCCGTCAATGAGTACCTGTGTGAGTATGGTACAACGTCAGGCTTGGCTTTTTTCCCCACGCCAATGGCTGCTCATACATGCACTGTACCATCACCATTTGAGGAGGCCACAAGGCTGGTAAGCCGTGACAATGCATGCATCAGTGACACAATTCTTGTTGTTTTCCTGCTGGAGCACACTTTGCGTGGCATTATGGACAGGGCACTTGAGGCAGAGCAGCGGAAGGAAGAGGAGGACTTCCTTTCCTCTCCTCTCAAGGCCCACTTTATGCAGACACCATTGTTCTTATGCCACAGAACACACAAGTAGAGAGGGACGAGGATTCTGGCAGTTTTGGAGGCATTGAAGCAGAGGAATTCATACATCAAACAGTAAGAGATGACTTTCCATCCACAGAACCCTTGGGAGTAGTACGTGTCTGGGAGGTGGCAGTTCCAGATACTATAATCCTTAGTGACCCCGAGGAGTCTGCTTCTCATGCCTATGCAAATGTGCGGTGTATGGGCTCCCTCATGTTTCAAAGCCTGCGAAAAGACCCAAGAATACGTGCCATAAAGGAGAAGGATCACTACTGGCTAGCAACCCTCCTTGATCACCGTTACAAGGGGAAAGTCTGAGAACTCATCCCGTCCCCACAGACAGTGCAGAAGATGAAATCTCTTGAGGAATCCTAAAGAGGAGTTTATCTAATGCTTTTCTCGACTCTGGTAGGTTACAGTAAAAAAAACGTAGTTTTGAGGCTTCTGTTGGTCAAGAGAGGAGAAGACAGCCGCCTACGTCATGCATTTCACAATTTTGTTAATCCTCACCACCCAGGGCTGTCAGCTTCTACATCGGCAGCATCTGCATCACACGGTGGATGATTATCTAGAGCCGAAAACAGAGATGGAGAGCTTTCCAGTCGACGATCCACTGGTTTACTGGGTCATGAGAATAGACCACTGGCCCGAACTTGCCCAGTATGCAATTGAGCTGCCCTGCATGCAGCGTGCTTTCCGAACAGGCATTCAGTGCTGCTGGAGGTTTTGTTACTGATAATAGAACGCGTCTGTCCACAAACTCAGTCGACCATCTGATATTTATCAAAATTAATCAGTCATGGATTACCAGCAGCTATGAAGCCCCTGGTGTCGATGTCACTGATAAAGTGTTTTTAGGCTGTAGAATCTCTGCAGGACTTCTAGGCTGCCTAGCGTTGTGGGCGTTGACAGGTGCATATAATTTAAATTTTTGACAGCGAGGCCAATTCTTGCTTTCATCAAGAGTACCTCTATAGGATTACAGTGTGAAGGCACCAAGGTCACCCAAAGACCAATTTTTCCACACCTGTTTGAGAGGTGCATATCATTTTAATTTTTGACATCAAGGCCAATTCTTGCTTTCATTAAGAGTACCTCTATAAGGTTACGGTGGGAAGGCACCAACGACACCCAAAGACCAATTTTTCCGCACCTGTTAATTCTATCCAAAGTCTATGGAAGAGACACCAGGATTTATCCAAAAAATCTCTAATATTGTTCCCAGTGCACTACATTGTGGCCTCATCATACAGACTGGCTCCACAAGCCATTGCTTACAAAATAAAGAAAGCTTGCAGGGAAAATTTAATTTTTTTTGGCTTTATAAATACATATATTTCTGCAGCACTTTTTTACACAGTACAGATGTGCCACTTTACAGGTAGACTAAGAGGACCCCCCAAGCACTATATTTAAAGGAATTTTTAATTTTTATGCTTTCACTTTAAGCATCCATAAATCACTGCTCATTTAAAAATGACGTTTTTTACAAACTTTTTTTTCATTGATACATGTCCTCCAGGGCAGTACCCAGACCCCTATAACCATTGTATGCCCAATTACTTACATATAAGCCTTCAAATTGGGCACTTTTGATTTTTTTACG
Organism: Aquarana catesbeiana; assembly: GCF_042186555.1. Classification (NCBI taxonomy): domain Eukaryota; kingdom Metazoa; phylum Chordata; class Amphibia; order Anura; family Ranidae; genus Aquarana; species Aquarana catesbeiana. Next base: position 80,092,691 of record NC_133325.1, on the reverse strand, counting down.
CTCAAGCTCCACAGACTTCAATGGGGTTTGTTATTCGGTTCCGAACTTTCGCAATGTTCAAAAGTTCTGGTGCGAACCGAACTGGGGGGCGTTCGGCCCATCCCTAGCTGTTTGCAGAGTATTAGGCCTGACCTAGCAGGGGGGTGTCAAACCACTAGCAGAGTTCCAAAAACCCTCTAGTCAAAAAACGTGAGTGATGTAAAAAATGTGCCTTATTATATATGTGAAAAGCATATTAAACATTAAAAAAACTACATAAACCAGTGAATTAATCGTGCACTGCTGCTACCCTAAAAAATGAATGACTTCCATAAATCATCATTGATTAACACAGTAGTCTCCAGACTGTGACTCGGAAGCCTATGGGCACTATTTTATTCACTGACACCAACAGGGGCAAAATTCCTCCCAATGACACACACAATAAGGCCCAATGACACCAAGGTTGGGGCACAATGCCTCCCAATGACACCAACGATGAGGCACAATTCCTCCCAATGACACCAACCATGGAGCACAATTCCTCTCAATGGTAATAATGAAGGGGGCACAATTCCTACTAAAGACACCAACAATGGGGCACAATTCCTACCATAAACACCAATGACGGGGCATTGTTACTCCAATGGGTGCTGAGACATTTTCTACTTCTGATGGCCACATTCTGGCCCTCTAAAGTCTGAAGGACAGTTAACTGGTCCTATGTTTAAAAAGTTTGGAGATCCTGATCTAACATGATAAACAAGCTTTACGACAGCGCTAGTGAATGGTTTTGATGATATATAATAATCAACCTGCATACAAAGTCATATAACAAAATATAAAATGTAAAGTCAGTCCACATAACAGTGCTTCAAAAGTCCATATCACCAATCCGATCACCAAGTGGTTCCACAACACTACTCTTATAGTGTTATAAGAATGCAAAATCTCCTAAACATCTAGTGCTGAAGAAAACACCTTCCCCTAATTAACTGACACTGACCAATCGCTTTTGTATTAACAAAATCTTCACTTTGCCACAACTCATCCTGTATAACCTTCTGGCAAAGGCTGAAGCAAATGGTTCTTCATGTCAAGGCTTTGTCAAGGTAAAGATTCTCCACAAAAAAGAGGAAAGTGTAATGCCACTAAAAAACAAAATTTATTCCAACTCCAATAAAATGTTACTCACAAACACATGTAATGTAACAGCCCATCAATGGTATCACAGATGTCCCCGCAATCTACCAGTGTGCAGCGCCAGGTCCCTCAATAGCCACGAGTGATACGTCACTTCCGCGGGGAATGGAAAAAAAATCCATTGTCGGAATGTTCGATCGTGTGTACATAGCATAATAGTGTAATTCCCCTAAAAAACAAAATTTATTCCAACGCCAATAAAATCTTACTCACAACCACATGTGTAGCACCCTGATGTTTAGGCAGTGTTGCTATTCATTTTATTTGCCAAGTGGTAGTTGGGATTTTAAGGGCCAAATGATGGAAGGCCAATTGATTTCACCCTAATTCTGGATATGCTGCATTTCTCTCTTCTGTCACTAGATGGCCGGGTATCTAGTGACATTAGATAAGACAAGGGCATTGCAAGGACAGATTAGGAATGAGCGGGGTGTCTCGGCCAATGGGCAGGGATTTTCTTGGGTCCCTTGGCCTGCTGGTAGAGCCTATTTATTTGGGTGGAGTCAGGTGATCAGGGTTCTGTGCCACCTGGACGGCTGTCTGAGTGGACATGTGTTGTATTGCCCTGGGCTGCTAGGCCAGAACCCTAATTCCTATCCTGGGGACATCTGGCTGCTAGGCTGAGAGCCTATCTAGAAGTAGTGCAGGGTTGGGACTGCGGACTCGTAGTCCAACCAGAAGTAACGGTTCCTCCGGCCGGGCAACCTGCCGTGGTCAGAGGTTGAGGGGAAGCTGTTGCCACAAAAGGACCATCCACCTTGCTACCAGAGATCACAGTAAGTGACCTGGGGCCAATACCAGAGCAGACTTCTCGCCAACCGGGGGCGGTGAAGAAGTGGGAAAGCATCAGCAAGTGCCAAGTCAGGGACCAAGCGGGACAGCAGAGTTGACGCTTGTGGAGTACCAAGCTAGGGACCTAACGTATCAGCAGGGGAGAAGCTTGAGGAGTATCTGTGAGTGCCAAGCCAGGGACCCAGCAGTGAAGCGGGGGTTACACTTGAGGAAGATACTGAGTGCTACAGTGAAAGAGCTCAGGGGATCCAGTAGCTAGTGGATCTGAAGTCTAGTGAGAGAGACTGGGAGGTCAATGAGTGATAAAAAGGGGACAAAAAGCAGCGCCTTCTAAGTGTAGCAAGTTAGGTACTTTAATGTATAAAGAATATAGATAACTGTCAGGGTACCAATAGCAGGAGGTCTCTAGGACCCAGTATCTGTCAGAGCACGAGAAGGGCT